>NW_025213421.1:0-5020 GCF_004010195.1 Chiloscyllium plagiosum | reverse complement strand
CATCCTTTCAATGTAAGCCCCTCCTGTATCTCCATCCATTTACTCATCTCCATAACCTTCTCCAGATCTTACGCCCCTACCTGTGTAAATGTCACCCTCCCCTACAACCCTTTTCACTTTGACCAAACTGGAGGAGGTTACTTATACTTCCTTATCTGTGAAACTGTCTCCAACCAAAATTACTGCCCTTCTGGAAAATCTGTCAGACTCCACACCATCCATATCTAAATAATCTGCAGAAGTAAAACTTACTATATCTATTAACATCTTCAGTCACGACTACCCTCCATATCTCTGTTTGGTCCTCCAGTTTATACAACCCACTTTATCTCTGTAATCTGCTCCATTCACTGAAAATCCTCCCTGTCTGTGTAAACCGCTCCATCCTACTAACACCGTTCTCCCAGTAAACTGCTTCATCCCTCCCAACCTCTCCATCTTCATGGACACATGTAGACCGTACAGCTCTCCACATTTCTGTGACATCCTGTGGCTCTATGTGCTCCCTGTGAAACCACCTCCAGTCCCCACAACTCTCCCAGTCTGGGTTGTCTTCTCCAGATCAGACCATTGCTGTCTTTGTTACCTCCGACAATCCTAGTAAACCCTTCCTAATGTATCTTTTCATTCAGATCCCATCCTCTCCAGCCTCCAGAAACCTCTTCCTGCCATTGTAACTCTCCCTATTTAAACCACGGAGCAGTACAGCACAGTACAGACCCTTCAGCCCTCAATGTTGAGTCAAGCTTTTATCCAACTCTAAGATCAATCTAATGTGCAGGCCATTGAAAGAACAAAGAAAATCACAGCACAGGAACAGGCTCTTCAGCCCGCTAAGCCTCTGCTGATCCAGATTCTCTGTCTAAACCCGTCGCCTATTTTGTGACGATCTGCTCCCTGCCCATTCATGCATCTGTGTGGATACATCTTAACTGACGTTATCATTCCTGCCTGTACCTCCTCCGCTGGCAAAGTGTTCCAGGCCCCCATCACTCTCTGCGTATGGGGGCCTGCCACGCATATCTACCCTAAACCTTTCCCCTCTCACTGTCAACTCGTGACCCCTAGTAATTGAGTTTCGCACTCTGGGGAAAAAAGCTTCTTGCTACCCACCTTGTCTATACATCCCATGATTTTGCAAACCTCAATCAGGTCCCCAATCTACCTTCATCTTTCTAATGAAAATAATCCAAAGCTATTACATCTCTCCTTATTGCTAGCGCCGTCTATGCCAGGCAACATCCTGGTGAACGTCCTCTGCACCCTCTCCAAAGCATGCACATCCTTTTGGTAATGTGGAGACCAGAACTGTACGTAATATTCTAAACCAAAGTCCGATACAACTGTAACATGACCTGCCAACTCTTGTACTCAATATCCCGTTCAATGAAGGAAAGCATGCCATATGCCACCTTGTCCACTTTACTGACCTGGGGTGCCACCTTCAAGGAACAATGGACCTGATTACCCATATCTCAATATTCCCCAGGACCTTCCCATTTACTGTATATTTCACTTTTGAATTGGATCTTCCGAAATGTATCACCTTGCATTTGCCCGGATTGAACTTCATCTGCCATTTCTCTGCCCACCTCTCCAATCTATCTATATTTTGCTGTATTATCTGACATTCCCCTTCACTGTCTGATACTCCACCAATCTTAGTGTCATCTGCAAACCTGCTAAGCAAGGAACTGTTTCCTTCCTCCAAATCATTGATATGTGTCACAAGCAACAGTAGGCCCTGCACGGATCTCTGTGGAACACCATTGGTCACAGGTCTTCATTTTCTGAAATTAATTTTGCTATCATTCATGTGCCTATCCAAAAGTTACTTAAATGTCCCTAATGTATCTAATCCTATCAACCACACTAGCAGTACATTCCACTCATCCAGCACACTCTGTGTAAAGAAGCTACCTCTGACATCTCCCCTCAACCTTCCTCCAATTACCTTACAATTTTGCCTCCTAGTTATAACCATTTTGGCAATGGGAAAAATCTCGAGCCACCCAGCCTCTCATCTTCTCGTACACCTCTACCAAGTCACTTCTCATCCTTTTTCATTCCAAACAGAAAAGCCCTGGCTCCCTCAACCTTTCTTCGTTAGACCTGTGGTCTAACCACAGACTGTATTGAGCTGAAACTAACCTCGCGGCTCTGAAACTCAAACCCCATGCAAACGAAAGCCGACACATGATTGGCTTTCTTAACAACCCTAACAACTTGGGTGACAAATTTGAAGTATCTCTGGACGTTGACCCCAAGATTTTTCTGTTACTCCGCACTGTCAACAGTCCTGTATTAACCCTGTAAAATCTTTCTGCAGAATCCTTCAATCTTAAACTCTCCCTAATTTGGTATTTTCCTCCAGTCCCCACTACACTCATAAACTGTGAAACCTCTTACTGTCCCTACAATCCTCTTTAGCTCTGTAACCTCTGTAAGCATGTAGTTCTCGTCGAGTGGTTTAGGCGATGGGTTAGAAATCCATTGGGGCTTGCCCACACAGGTTCAAATCCTGCGCAACAGGGTGGTGTGGTGGATTGGTGCAGGTGTCCGGAGATGTTCTCTAAAGCGCTCTGCAAGAAGGTGTCCCGTGTCGCCAGTGTCGAGGCGATTAGGAGACAGATCGCCTTCTCACTGCGTACTTTACAAAACATCTCCAGGACACCTGAAAATCAACCCACCGCCCTGTTGCCAAACACTTCAACTCCCCCTCCCACTCAGCCGAGAGCATGTCAGTCCACGGCCTCCTCCGTCGCCACTCCCTCACGACCCGACACTTGGAGGAAGAACGCTTTGTCTTCTGATTGGGACCCCTCAACCCCATGGCATCAATGTGGACTTCACCAGTTTCCTCATTTCCCCTTCCCCCTTCCCCCAGTTCCAACCTTCCAGCTCAGCACCGCCCTATGACCTGACCCACCTGTCAATATTCCTTCCCACATATCCAGCCCGAAACGTCGATTTTCCTGCTCCTCGGATGCTGCCTGACCTGCTGTGCTTTTCCAGCAAACACACTCTCTACTCTGATCTCCAGCATCTGCAGACCTCACTGTCTCCTCTTTATCAGATGAGTCAATGGAGTGAGGAATGGCAGATGGAGTTTAATTTAGATATATGTGAGGTGCTTCATTTTGGAAAAGCAAATCCTCACAGGACTTATACACTTAATGATATGGTCTTAGAGAGTGTTGCTGAACAAAGAGACCTTGGACTGCAGGCTCATAGGTCCTTGATAGTGGAATCGCAGGGAGATAGGATAGTGAAGAAGGCGTTTGGTATGCTTTCCTTTATTGGTCAGAGTATCGAGTATAAACGTTGGGAGGTCATCTTGCGGCTGTACAGCACATTGGTGAGGCCACTGTTGGAATATTGCGTGCAACTCTGGTCTCATTCCTATCGGAAGGATGGTGTGAAACTTCAAAGGATTCAGAAAAGATTTACAAGGATGTTGCCAGGATTGGAGGATTTGAGCTACAAGGAGAGGCTGTATAGGCTGGGGTTGTTTTCCCTGGAGTGTCCGAGGCTGAAGGGTGACCTTATAGAGATTTATAAAGTCAGGTCGTTTCCCTGGGATGGGGGAGTCCAGAACTAGAGGGCATAAGTTCAGGGCGGAGAGGTGAAAGATTTGAAAGAGACCTAAGGGGCAACATTTTCACGCCAAGGGTGCTGTGTGTACGGAATCAACTGCCAGAGGAATGGCGGAGGCTCGTAAAATTACTGCATTTAAAAGGCATCTGGATGGGTATATGAATAGGAAGGGTTTAGTGGGATAAGTGCCGGTAAATGGATCTAGAATGGTTATGATATCTGGTTGGCGTGGATGAATTGGACCGAGGGGTCTGTTCCTCTGCTGTACATCTCTATCACTCAATCACTGTAATTGTTTTCCACTGTCTATTTATAACCTGACATTTCAGTCTATTTCCCCTGTTGACCTTGGTCAGTTCGCCTCTCAAACTCATGTAATTGGCTTTGTTTCTGATGCTCGGGTGTGCTTTATGGTCACTTGAAAACTTAATAATCTCTTTGAATTCCACTATATTGCAATCTCCTGGAGGATCTCTGTGTGACATCAAACCTTCACTCAGCTTCATCACTCAACGGTCAATCTGAGATCATGATATCCCGAGCCATCTGCACAATATGTTATTCAAAAGAACACCAACAAAACACATTCAAAGAGGAGCTCTGATAATATCACTCTTGCCAGTGTGACTGTCCCAGATTGAAGTCTCCCAAAACTATCATAATGCCTTTGTTACAAGTTCCAATGAATTCCTGTTTAATACAGGGAGGAACAATGAAATGCTGCGAGGCAGCCTTAAAAACAGTTCTTCTACTTGTGTTATTGATTACTGTCAGGGTTACCCATCCTGCACTCCTATTCTGCCCAAGATCCCACAAGGTTGTGTACCATTGTATATTTACGTTCCACCTTTTGTTCACCATTTATCCACATCTCTCTGCTGACTAAATCCCATTCATCTCTGTGTCACAAGTCTATTACCTTATTGCAGATTCTTTGGCAATTCCAAAAAAATATATAATTTATTCTTTCCCACAATGCCCTGTCACAAATCGATTCACTAATGTACAGTTTTAGTTAAACTCTGTCCCATCCTGTTCCTTTCTGCTTGTCTTCAGTCACATTCCCATGCTGTTCCGATGCTTCATCTTTTCTCTTTGGATTTGGAAAGCTCCTTTCACCTGAACCCTGTCACTGCATCCTCCATGTTAGCTTAAAGCTCTGACCATAAACCTACAGGACATTGGCCAGGACACTGCTCCCAGCAGTGTGGCTTTTAATTCACTCGTGGGATATTGCTGTCTCTGGCTGGCCAGCATTTCATGCCCACCCCCGAGTTGCCCTTGAGCTGAGTGCCTTGCTAGACTATTACAGAGGGCAGTTTAAAGTCAACTCCATTGCTCTGGGTCTGGAGTCATATGGAGGTCAGACCAGCTGCCTACCACTGATTTGCTTCCTGAACGGATATTGAGCATTCAGATGCTT
>NW_025213420.1:32381-32964 GCF_004010195.1 Chiloscyllium plagiosum | reverse complement strand
ACAGTCCTCACTTTCGCCCAGTAAGGGGTGAATTTTCTATTCCTAGTCTTTTAGATCTTTTAAAATCTTTACCCCACACCCTAAACCTTTACCGTCTAGTTTTGTAATACCTCTATCCTGGGGAAAAGACAGAAACGTTGAGCAGACAGACAAAATGCAAAATAAATAAAATGTGGAGGCACAGGGAAAAAATCGACAAAATAAAATAGCTTCGGAATTTTTCTCTCGTATTCGCATTTGGACGCTTCATATTTGTCCTGATCGGGAGGTGCCCGTGTTGGACTAATGTGTACGAAGTTAAAAATCACACAACACCAGGTTACAGTCCAATCGGCTTGTTTGGAAGCACTAGCTTTCGGAGCGCTGCTACTTGATCAGGTGGTTGTGGAATATAAGATCGTAAGATCATAAATTCTGTGTCTTACGATGTTATACTCTACAATCAGCTGATGAAGGAGCAGGGCTCCGAAAGCTAGTGCTTCCAAATAAGTCTGTTGGACTATCACCAGGTGCTTTGTGATTTTTAACTTTAAAATTTGTAACAAATTCCTGCACACTGAGCATGCTCCGCGGTGTCAGCAAG
>NW_025213420.1:28971-32371 GCF_004010195.1 Chiloscyllium plagiosum | reverse complement strand
TTTAAAATCTTTACCCCACACCCTAAACCTTTACCCTCTAGTTTTGTAATACCTCTATCCTGGGGAAAAGATAGAAACGTTGAGCAGACAGACAAAATGCAAAACAAATAAAATGTGGAGGCACAGGGAAAAAATCGACAAAATAAAATAGCTTCGGAATTTTTCTCTCGTATTCGCATTTGGACGCTTAATATTTGTCATGATCGGGAGGTGCCCGTGTTGGACTAAGGTGTACGAAGTTAAAAATCACACAACACCAGGTTACAGTCTAATAGGCTTGTTTGGAAGCACTGGCTTTCGGAGCGCTGCTACTTGATCAGGTGGTTGTGGAATATAAGATCGTAAGATCATAAATTCTGTGTCTTACGATGTTATACTCTACAATCAGCTGATGAAGGAGCAGGGCTCCGAAAGCTAATGCTTCCAAATAAGTCTGTTGGACTATCACCAGGTGCTTTGTGATTTTTAACTTTAAAATTTGTAACAAATTCCTGCACACTGAGCATGGTCCACGGTGTAAGCAAGCACTGCGCATGACCGCCAGTGTCAGCAAGCACTGCGCATACTCTTGGGAGCGTGCGAGCTCCTTTCCATGGAGCAGTGCAGAACCTTGGAGGACCGGAAGAAGTCTGGTCCTCCTGTCAATCAGAGCCGGCCATTGTGGAAATGCGGAGGTTGGACCATGACCTCTGAAGATGCTGCTGCTCTTTTCTCTCTGCATAAGGTTTATCTTCACCCTAGATTGTAACTTCCTTCCTCTGTCTAACATTTGTGAGTACAACAGTGTTTTTGACACCACGTTTTCATTCTGGGGTTCAAGAGTGAACCGAAGGAGGGGCCAGATTCTGGAAAAGTTGATCCAGGTCTGTGTGTCAACTTGCAAACACATGGCAAATGCAGTACCACAATGTGAAGTTCTAGCCTTTGCCGTGTAATAAAAATAGCAGAAAGGAGGTGCATTGTTTAAATGGTGATATGTTGAGATGTGGCGAAAGTGAGATGCTGGAGATCAGAGTTGAATATTGTGGCGCTCGAAAACCACAGTCGGTCAGGCAGCAACTGAGGAGGAGGAGAGTCGACGTTTCGGGCACGAGCCCTTCATAAGGAGTGATGTGTGGATAGACAAAGGGCCCTCAGTGTCCTTCTACACCAGTCACTGCCAGTTGTCAGAAAGTGCAGCAAGCAATGAGCAAGGCAAGTGGTATATCAGCAAGAGAAATTGAGTTCAGAAGTGGGGATGTCTTCCTGCAGTTCGGTCGGTTATTGAATGTATTCAAGGCTGGGTTCATGTGACTTTGAAGAACAAAGAAGTGATGGGAGTAGGCAAGAAAATGGTTTTAAAACCAGTACAGAACAGTTACAGAGTCATACAACACAGAAACAGACCATTCAGTCGAACTAGTCCATGCTGGCGGTGTTCTGAAACTAAACTGGTCCCACCTGCCAATGATTGGCCTATATCACTCCGTACCTTTCCTATTCATGTACTTATCCAAATGTCTTTTAAACATTGTAACTGTACCTACATCCAGCAACTCCTCTGGACATTGATTCCTCAAACGAACTACTCTTTATCTTTAAAAAAAAGGTGCCCCTCATGTTATTTTAAATATTTGTTTCTTCACCTTCAAAATTTGCTCCCTAATCTTGAAACACCCACACTAGGGAAAGAATACTTGCCGTTCACCTCATCTATACCTCTCATGATTTTATGATCCTCTCTAAGGTCACCTCTCAACATCTGATGCTCCAGTGAAAAAGGTCCTAGCCTATTCATCTAGATGCAGGTACATTTATATCCAGTTATGAACTGTTCAATACTGGTGCCAGCTGGAAAGACAAATGACCTATTCCTGCTTCCAATTCTCTCACTGTGTCCAGGACAGCAAGAGACCATACGACATAGGCGCAGAAATTAAGCAATTTTGCCCATCAGATCTGCTCCACCATTCAATCACGGCTTATACGTTTCTCGACCCCATTTTGAAATATGGATTTTGGAAAGGCAGATCAGGGCAGGATCTACACATTTAATGGGGATTGTTGTTGAATAAACATACCATGGAGTGCTGGTTCATAATGGAGTCGCAGGTAGACAGGATAGCAAAGAAGGTGTTTGGTATATTTGCTTTTATAGGTCAGTGCATTTCAATACAGATGTTGGGAGGTCATGTTGCGGCTGGACAGGACATTGATTAGGCCACTTTTGGAATGCTATATTCGGATCTGGTTTCCCAGGAAAAGTGTTACGAACCTTTGTAATGATTTGGAAAGGATTTACAAGGCTATTGCCAGAGTTGCTATATGGAGAGGATGAATAGGCTGGGCTGTTTTCTCTGGATCATTGGGGGCTGAGGGGTGACTTGATAGAAGTTCATAAAGGTATGGATAGGGTGAATAGCCAAAATCTTTTCCCCACAGTAGGGGAGTCCAAAACGAGAGGTCATAGACCTGAGGTGAGAGGGGAAATATTTAAAAGGAACTTTGCAGGCACCTTTCTCACGCAGTGGAATGCTATATTCGGATCTGGTTTCCCTGCTACAGGAAAAGTGTTACGAACCTTTGTAATGATTTGGAAATGATTTACAAGGCTATTGCCAGAGTTGGAGGGTTTGATCTATATGGAGAGGATGAATAGGCTGGGCTGTTTTCTCTGGATCATTGGGGGCTGAGGGGTGACTTTATAGAAGTTCATAAAGGTATGGATAGGGTGAATAGCCAAAATCTTTTCCCCACAGTAGGGGAGTCCAAAACGAGAGGTCATAGACCTGAGGTGAGAGGGGAAATATTTAAAAGGAACTTTGCAGGCACCTTTCTCACGCAGATGACTTTATAAAAGTTCCATAAAGGTATGGATAGGGTGAATAGCCAAAATCTTTTCCCCACAGTAGGGGAGTCCAAAACGAGAGGTCATAGACCTGAGGTGAGAGGGGAAATATTTAAAAGGAACTTTGCAGGCACCTTTCTCACGCAGAGGGTGTTGTGTGGATGGAATGAGCTGCCAGAGGAAGTGGTAGAGGCTGGTATAATTAAAGCCTTTCAAAAGGCATCTGGTAATAGGCAGAATTGAGAGGGGTATGGGTTATGTGCTGACAAATGAGACGATGTTAATTTGGGATATCTGGTCAGCACGGACAATTTGGACTGAAGGAAAGCAGAAGTGTCATTGTGAAGACTGGACTTTCGGAGCAGCTTTTAAAGATGTTTTGTCCTTACTGGGTGCAGAAGCTACAATGAAATCTTTCATATGTGAAATTCAGGATATTGGTGGAAAGTGGGAATTTGTTGCAATGTGGAGTTGAAGTGATTTAAGTAAAGTGTGCTGAGTAGGGAGCCTAGTGAAGGGTTAGGTGCGTTTTTGTTTTAAACTGCTCATTTCTTTCAGCCTCCAACATTGTAT
>NW_025213420.1:25517-27807 GCF_004010195.1 Chiloscyllium plagiosum | reverse complement strand
CTTTCTGCTGAAACTTTGAGCCCCTTTTACTCCTTCCAGAGCAATAAAACATTCAGTCGATCAAGGCCCAATCCACAATGTTCTCAGCCTGACACCATCCAGACTGAGAGAGTCATCGGAGCAGGGAATAAAACAAGAAAAATGAAACAAAATTATACGTAAATGCACATTTTGCGCTTAAAGTATGTTCATTAGATAGTAAACCAGAATTAGGGGTCTCCCAGGATTCTTATCATCCCCTACTTGAGGAATTCTCTCTCCCTAACAATATTTACATCAACAGAAATAAAGCATCTGTCATCAAATAAACATAGAGATATACAACACGGAAATAGACTTTTTTATCCAACACATCCATGCTGACAAGATGTCCTATATAAATCTAGTGTCTCATTTGCAAGCATTTGGCCCATAGCCCTCCAAACCTTTCCTATTCACACACACATCCAGATGCCTTTTAAATGTTGTAATTGTACCAGCCTCCACCACTTCCTCTAGCCTATTTACTCTGTCCATGCCCCTCATGGGATTTTATAAATGTCCATACGATCACCCCTCACCCTCCGACACTCCAGGGAAGCAGCACGATCCTATTCAGGCTCTCCTTATACCATAAACTCTCCAACCCTGGCGACATCCTTATCAATCTTTTCTGCACACTTTCAAGTTTCACAACATCGTTCCTATCCTACAGTAGGTGACCAGAATAGAATGCAATACTCCAAAAGTGGCCGAACAAATGTCCTGAACAGCTACAACATGACTACCCAATGCATTCAATGAGACAAATGGCTTCTTTCTGCACTGCAGCGATTTAATAATTTGATTTTGTATCAGAGTCAATTTCAGTCACTATCTCTGTTTCATGGTGTGTCAGGGTGGGATCACTGGTACCAGAATTGCATGCAACACTCCAAACGTGGCCTAACCAATGTCTTCTACAGTCGCAACATGACCTCCTGACTCCTGCACTCAGTGCACTGACCAATAAAGGCATGCATATCAAACACCTTCTTCACTATGCTGTCTATGTGCGACTCCCCTTTCAAGGAACTATGAACTTACCATCGAGTCATACAGCATGATAATGGACCTTTGGTCCAACTAGTCCATGCCAACCATTATCCCAAACTAATTCAGCCTCTTCTGCCTGCTGTTGGCCTGTATCCCTCCAAACCTTTCCTATTCATGTACTAAATCAAATGTCTTTTTATTGTACCCGCATCCACCGCTTCCTGAGGAGGTTCATTCCACACATCAACCACCCTCTGTGTAAAATTAGTATTTGAATGGCAAGTATGAAGTTAAATTGAAATGGTTCATTAAAATAAACAGCTTCTACCAAACCCCCTACAGCAGGTAGCAACTCCAACTCTGGAGTCTCTCAAATCGGTATTTCCATGGAGTGGAGGGGGGAGTAAAGTATTGGATTCAGAGAGGTGGGCGTCTTCTGAGAGTGTAAAGCTAAAATTAAACCCCGTGCTTTGCTTGAACTCAAACCGCATTGACGTGGAGAAGAGCGAAAGGAGTTTGCAAAGTGTCCTCCCCTCCCCATGTGCCTCAGCTGCAGGGCAAGGCAGGCGCAGTGCGTCCCCATCCCCACACCATTGTGGATGTCACCACGTGGAGGTAGCCCTGTCAATTTCAGAGTGAAACTCCCTCCCTCTGGGTAACATCTGGGAGCAAAGCAATGACTCCCCCTTTCCATTCCTCATCCGGGAAGGGGAGAGACAGAGGCGTGGCGGGGTTTGGTGTGGGTTGGAAACTGTTCACTTGTAGCAACTGGAGTGACTCCATGGATTAAGCAGGCTCTCCAAAGGTGCTCAGGTGCTCTCTGTCCCTCTCAAAGGTATTTTCCTTGTGTATTCCCTCAGTTTGGCACGTATCGAGTTTGCACCCTGGAAAAGGTTTACTTCTTTCCTCATGTTCAGAATTATAAGGGTAATTTCTCATGGAACTGAGCAGTATTTAAGGGATTGGCACATTGATTTCAAATGTAGACATCTGTTGCTTCATATGGTGTATATCTGATATTGTTGGCTGTTATAAAAACTTTGTGGCTATGATTTTTCTCCTTCTAATGCAGTCATAGAGTTGAGTTCTATATCTCTTATCTCTTTTTTTATTTACTAGGACAGCAGGAAGTCATTCAGTAACTTCACTGGCTTTCTTTTCCCAAGCAGTCTTGACATTTCATTATCCTATTCGTGATTCAGCTCCATTTTCAGCACCTTTGTCGACAGCTTGTTCCAGGTTATTGCGATCTAAATTAAGTTTTCCTCCATACACA
>NW_025213420.1:22195-25438 GCF_004010195.1 Chiloscyllium plagiosum | reverse complement strand
TTGGGGGATCAAAATCTCACCCCTCACAGTGGGGAGAGACTATGTATCCATTCTGTTTTTAATTTCAAACCCAGAGCGACACAAAGAATGCTCCCCTCATGGGGAAACCATGGAAATGTGTGGACTGTGGGAAAGGGTTCCCTTCCCCATTGGGGCTAGACACCCACAGACGCGTTCTCACTGGGGAGACGCCGTCTCCTGCTCAGTATGTGGGAAGGGATTCAGTTGGCTGTGCAGCCTGCAGACACACCAGCGAGTTCACACCAGGGAGAGGCCGAACATTTGCCACCATTATGAGAGATGATTCATTCAGTCGTCCCACCTGCAGACACACCAGCAGGTTCACAGTAGGGAGAGGCCGTTCTCCTGCTCTCTGTGTGGGCAACCATTCATCGATGCATCCCACCTCCTGAAACACCGGCGGGTTCACTTGGTGGAGAGGCCGTTCACCTGCTCTGAATGCAGGAAGGGATTTGTCGATTCTTTCACACTGCTGACCCACCAGCAGGTCCACATCGGAGAGGCGGCGTTCACCTGCCCTAAGTGCGGGAAGAGCTTCAGTCATGTGGGCAACTTGTGGAGGCATCAGCCGATACACACCAGGGAGAGGCCATTCACATGCTCTGTGTGCAGGAAGGTGTTCACTCAGACATCTACACTGTAATCTACCAAAGGGTCCATAGTATAGAGTTTGTACCCTGGAAAAGGTTTACTTCTTTCCTCATGTTCAAAATTATAAGGGTCGTTTCTTATGGACCTGAGCAGTATTTAAGGGATTGGCACATTGATTTCAAATGTAGACATCTGTTGCTTCATATGGTGTATATCTGATATTGTTGGCTGTTATAAAAACTTTGTGGCTATGATTTTTCTCCTTCTAATGCAGTCATAGAGTTAAGTTCTATATCTCTTATCTTTTTTTATTTACTAGGACAGCAGGAAGTCATTCAGTAACTTCACTGGCTTTCTTTTCCCAAGCAGTCTTGACATTTCATTATCATATTCGTGATTCAGCTCCATTTCCAGCACCTTTGTCGACAGCTTGTTCCAGGTTATTGCGATCTAAATTAAGTTTTCCTCCATACACACTTAAGGCTATCATGTTCCTTAAGATTTTCGGCGTCCTGCATAATATATGGTCATCGAGCAATCTACAGGAATTGCCACCGATGGTATGTTCATTTAACAGTACTGACAGTGATCACTCAATTTGTGATTTTTTTTTTGAAGGAAGACATGCAGAAAGAAATCTGAAAACAAATGATACGTCATCTTCTGACAGAGCCAGTTGAATCAATGGGGCTTGAATGTCAGCAGCCATTCAATTCGAGAAGAAATGTTTGCTTTTGTCTGTGTGAGAGATTTTGAACACTGATATGGCAGGAATAATACTGAGACACTCGAGTGAGGCAGATTCAGTACACTGTCTGTGAAAAATGCGTCAAATAATTTACTCAGTTTGGGGGATCAAAATCTCACCCCTCACAGTGGGGAGAGACTATGTATCCATTCTGTTTTTAATTTCAAACCCAGAGCGACACAAAGAATGCTCCCCTCATAGGGAAACCATGGAAATGTTGGGACTGTGGGAAAGGGTTCCCTTCCCCATTGGGGCTAGACACCCACAGACGCGTTCTCACTGGGGAGACGCCGTCTCCTGCTCAGTATGTGGGAAGGGATTCAGTTGGCTGTGCAGCCTGGAGACACACCAGCGAGTTCACACCAGGGAGAGGCCGAACATTTGCCACCATTATGGGAGATGATGCATTCAGTCGTCCCACCTGCAGACACACCAGCAGGTTCACAGTAGGGAGAGGCCGTTCTCCTGCTCTCTGTGTGGGCAACCATTCATCGATGCATCCCACGTCCTGAAACACCGGCGGGTTCACTTGGAGGAGAGGCCGTTCACCTGCTCTGAATGCAGGAAGGGATTTGTCGATTCTTCCACACTGCTGACCCACCAGCAGATCCACATGGGAGAGGCGGCGTTCACCTGCCCTAAGTGCGGGAAGAGCTTCAGTCATGTGGGCAACTTGTGGAGGCATCAGCCGATCCACACCAGGGAGAGGCCGTTCACATGCTCTGTGTGCAGAAAGGTGTTCACTCAGACATCTACACTGTAATCTACCAAAGGGTCCATATCATAGAGAGGGCGTTCATCTGCTCTCAGTGTGGAAAGGGCTTCACCCGCTCCTCCCACCTGCGGAGCCAACAGCGAGTTCTGGGATTTTTTGAGGATGTCACTCTGAAGATGGACAAGGGAGATCCAGTGGATATAGTGTACCTGGACTTTCAGAAAGCCTTTGATAAAGTCCCACATAGGAGGTCAGTGAGTAAAATTATGGCGCACGGTATTGGGGGCAAAGTACTGACTTGGATTGAAAATTGGTTGGCTGACAGGAAACAAAGGCTTGTGATAAATGGCTCCCTTTCAGAACGGCAGGCGGTGACCAGTGGGCTACTGCAGGGATCAGTGCTGGGTCCGCAGCTTTTTACAATATATATTAATGATATAGAAGATGGTATTAATAGTCACATTAGCAAATTTGCTGATGATACAAAGCTGGGTGCCAGGGTGAAATGTGAGGAGGATGTTAGGAGATTACAGGGTGACCTGGACAGGTTAGGTGAGTGGACAGATGCATGGCACTTTGGTGGCAAGAACAGGAAGGCAGATTGCTTCCTAAATGGAGTCAAGTTAGGTAAAGGGACAGTACAAAGAAATCTGGATGTTCTTGTACACCAGTCAATGAAGGCAAGCATGCAGGTACAGCAGGTAGTGAAGAAAGCTAATAGCATGCTGGCCTTCATAACAAGAGGGATTGTGTATGGAAGCAAAGAGTTTCTTCTGCAGCTGTACAGGGCCCTGGTGAGACCGCACCTGGAATATTGTGTGCAGTTCTGGTCTCCAAATTTGAGGAAAGACATTCTGCCTATTGAGGGAGTGCAGCGTAGGTTCACGAGATCAATTCCTTGAATGGCAGGACTATCTTATGTTGAAAGATTGGAGCGACTGGGCTTGTATATCCTTGAGTTTAGAAGACTGAGAGGGATCTGATTGAGATGTATAAGAGTATTAAAAGATTGGACACTCTGGAAGCAGGAAACGTGTTTCCGCTGATGGGTGAGTCCCGAACCAGAGGACACAGCTTAAAAATAAGGGATAGGCCATTTAGGACAGATGAGGAGAAACTTCTTCACCCAGAGAGTGGTGGGTGTGTGGAATGCTCTGCCCCAGAGGGC
>NW_025213420.1:20704-21690 GCF_004010195.1 Chiloscyllium plagiosum | reverse complement strand
GGGTTGAAATTGCTGAGTGAGGCAATACTTCCTTCAGCTTAAGGCTGTACCAAGGATCCAATTATAAAGGGACAACTCAGCGCTGAACAACAGTAAAGGAAGTGGAGTTGGGAGGAGTGTGTGAGCTTTGAGCTGTTTTAAAAAAAGCTTTTTTTCATACACTTTTTTTGCTGGGGAGATCTGAAGCTGTAACAATGTTGGGTGGCAAGAAAGGTTATTTGAACTTAACCCCAGTCTCAGACTGTCAATGAAAGCCTTGAGATCCAATAAGTTTTTGTTTTAAAGCAGCTCACTCCTTTCAACCTCTTGCACTAAGTTTCCAATGTCATGTATCAGAAGGAGCAGTGAATGAGTAGCTAATATCGTTAGAAATTGTAAATGTTTCATCTTCGGAACACTCTCATTCATCAGGTGTTTGTGGAGCAGGATCATAGGAGAATTTATAGCAAAAGATCGCAGTTTCATGCAACAGAAATGATATATTGAACAAACTTAGATTGTTGTGAATTCTTTCATCTTTTAGAATGGGTTGCAGGTTTTGGTTCATTAATATGTAAATCCCAGAACTTGTTTGAAGACACATTCTCGAGACAACTTAAGGTCTGTATCCCAATCTTGAGTGAGACTGGTTCTATTTCCAAAGTAGGAATTTATAAAATTTCACATGGATTGACTGCCTGTAGATTGTATTTTGCTCAAAAAGCGCACACTGTATCTGCAAATATAATTCTGCAAATTCAAAATCACACAAAAGCCTTATATGTAAGTGTGCATGCATGAGAGTATGTGTGTGTGTGCGCACGTGCTTGATAAAGTGTGTGAGTGATAGAGTATCAGCCTGTGAGAGAGTGGAAATGTGTGTGTGTCTGAGAGAGTGATCTGTGTGAATGTGAGCGTGTGTGAGAGTGTATGCTTTGTGTGGGTGTGAGAGAGCGTGACAGTGAAGTGGGGTTACCTGTCATGTGACATGAACCCAAGGTCCTGGT
>NW_025213420.1:11489-17832 GCF_004010195.1 Chiloscyllium plagiosum | reverse complement strand
CATGCTCTTTGCTGTCAGCGGAAATGGCACTCAATCGACCAATGGGAAGCCCTGAAGGACCGGAAGGAGTGTGGCCCTCCTGCCATTGAGAGCCTCCCCCGTACGGTCGGAATGCGGAAGTTGGACTATGCGCTTGTGAAGATGTTCCTGCTCCTCTCTCTATGCATGAAGATTGAACTTCATCCCATACTGCAACTTCTTTCCTCTGTCCAACATCTGTGAGTACAACACACTCTTCTCACCCCCTTTTCCATTTTAGTTTTTCCCTCTGGTGTTTCGTTCTTGACTTGGCAAACACATGGTAAATGTAGTAACGCAGTGTGAAATTATAGCCTTTCCTATGAAATAAAAACAAAAAGGAGGTACATTGTTTAAATGGTGATATATTGGGATGTGGAGTTAGTGAGGACTGCAGATACAGGAAATCAGAGTCGAAAATTGTGGCGCTGGAAATGCACAGCTGGTCAGATAGCATCCGAGGTGCAGAACAGACAACGTTTTGGGCAAAAGCCCTTCTTCATGATGTGTGGATGTACAAACGTGCCTCAGCTACCTTCTGCTCAGGCTTTCTACTCCAGTCAATGCCAGTTGTCACATAGGTGCAGCAAGCAATCAGGAAGGCAAGTGGTATATTAGCAAGAGGAATTGAGTTCAAAGTGGGGATGCCTTTCTGTAGATATTGAATATATTCAAAGCTGAGTTCATCTGACTTTTGAATGTCAAAAATAGGTATGGGGGAAGGCAAGAAATTAAAAAAATATGTTTTTATTAGAAACTTTTTCAAATCTCTCACAAGACCTCGATACAAAAAAGAACAATACCAAAATACAGAAAAATAGCAGTACAACAATGTCATATTATGATACTATTAATAATGCGCTACCTATTATTCTACTAGAACAAACTTAGCTTAAACTAAACTACAATCAAATTGAATAAAAATAAAATTAAACATAATTTAAGTTAATTTGAATTCTATCACATTACTTTATTCTATTTCACTCACCACACCTTCATTAAGGCTCCCATCCATGGGAGCACCAGTTATTGCACCCGTATTCTTTTCACCCAGCCTTGCCCTCCCAGGGCCCCATGAGCGCCCAGACTGATTCCCACAGCTATACCACGGCTCTAATTAATACTACTGATCAGTCTGCATCAATATAATTTAGAAAGGGCTGCCACGTCTTGTAAAACTACTGTTTTGTGGTGCATCATATTTGTGAGGTCATCTTGGGGTGGATGCTCCATCACCAGCATATGCCACCCCGTATGCCCTGGGGTTTTCCAACGTCCGATTAATTAAAATGTTCTTCCTTTATAATTTAGAAAGGGCTGCCACGTCTTGTAAAACTACTGTTTTGTGGTGCATCATATTTGTGAGGTCATCTTGGGGTGGATGCTCCATCACCAGCATATGCCACCCCATATGCCCTGGGGTTTTCCAACGTCCGATTAATTAAAATGTTCTTCCTTGAACAGTGCATGAGAATGTGACACAGTCTGTTCCTGTGTTCTGTCAGAGAAGTCAAATTTGGCAACCACAGAAGAAGAAATACCGGATTTAACTTTAACTTTAATCCCCCAGGATGTCCTTCAGCTCCTTTACTATAGCACTCCAGTATCTCTGGATCTTACAACATGACCAATAGCAGTGTGTGAGTGCCTATACTAATTTTACATTTGGGACACCCTGGTGATGTGCCTATCTTGAACTAAGCTAGCCTCTCTGGCATCACATAAGCCCTATGTAAAATCTTCAATCGCATGCCCTGTGCTTTGTTACATATTGAAATTTTCCTTACATTTTCCCATATATCTTGACATAATGAAATATCCTATCCTAGCTCCCGATTCCACATCCGAGAGAGTCCCTCCACATCCCCTAAGGTACGTCCCTTCTGTAAATGATACAACGTACTAACTGAAAGAGCACCTGTACACCAGAGTACTCTTTATTCCACATTTGACCTGTAATGCTGAGCCAGGAGCGTGGTATTCCTCTGTATATAATCCCTTGTCTGAAAGTACCGGAAAATGTCCCGATTAGACAATGCATATTTCTGACTTAGCTGGCTAAATGACATCAAGATCTAACCCTCGAATAAATCTTCCCTACAGGAGATTCCTTTATCCTGCCATGACTTAAAGCCGGAGTCCATTGCCCCAGGTTTAAATCCTTGGGCTGCCACCAGTGGGGTAATCAGCGAGGTCTTCAGCTAATTGCCCTTGTCTTGCCTCATTATCCTCCAGGCTTTCACTGGATTTAGAATGATTGTACTCTTGTACTGCTTCGTCTCAGATTTCATCTTATTAATGAATAATAGATTAACTAGGGGACATCTCGACTGCAATGCTTCAACGTCAAGCAAAATCGACCCCGAGTCCCCTCATGCCCAGTCACACACATATGCTAAGAAAGCGCTTGTTTGATATCTCTTCCAGTCCAATAGGTCCACTCCTCCTCACCCTACGAGAGCTGCAATTTGGCAAACTTAATTAGGGGGCGGCTGTGACACCAAATAAAAGAACCTAGCCAACCATTGAGCCTCAGTAATACTCATCTGGGTAGCAAAGACAGGAGCATTCTCATGTGGAACAACAGGCGAGGAAGAACATTCATTTTAATCAGAGCTATTCGGCCTAACCATGATAACGGTAATCCGTCCCACCGCTGCAAATCCTACTTTACCCTCTCCCAGTAATTGTACATAGTTAGCTATATACAGCTGGTGGAAGGCAGGGGTAATAAAAATTCCCAAATACAAAAATCCTTTTGACGACCATCTGAATAGGAACTGCATTCCATCCTTCAGATCAGGCACCTCCACTAATTCTTCCCCTCCCCCATCGGCATGGCTTCTGATTTTGTAAAGTTGATCTTGCAGCCCGAAAAACTGCCAAATAAATTAATTGTTTGAATCAATCGAGGAACGGACTTCTCCAGATTGGCCAAGAACAAAAGGACATCATCAGCATATCGGGTAATCTTATGTTCCCCCATTCCCACTCCTGGCGCCACTATTTCAGGGTTCCTCCTGATAGCCTCAGCTGATGGCTCAATTGCCAAGGTAAAGAGCAGCGGTGAAAGAGGACACCCCTGTCGACTACCTCTCCCAGGTTTAAAGTTATCTGACTTAGTGCCGTTTGTGATGATTGCTGCCTTAGGATCATTATACAACACCACCACCCACCTAGCAAAGGTTGTACCCAGACCAAAGCGCTTGAGGACCCCAAACAGGTATAGCCATTCTATCTGGTCAAATGCCTTTTCTGCATCTAGGGAGGCCGCTGAACCCAGGATCAACCTTTGCTGGCATACCTGCACCATGTTCAGTACCCTCCTGATATTGTTGGAGGAGCTACGGCTCTTCACAAAACCCATCTGATCTTCTTTCACAATACAGAACAACACCTTTTCCAACCTCAGGGCCAGAGTCTTGGGTAGAATTTTAATATCTCCATTCAACAGTGAAATGTGTCTGTATGAAGCACATTCTTCGGGCTCTTTCTCCTTCTTTAAAATGAGGGAGATATTAGCCTCTCTGAGAGAGGGCGGAAGATAATCCTGTGCATATGAATAGCTATGCATCCCCAGAGGTGGCTCCACCAACACATTTATGAATTGCTTATAGAATTCACTTGGGAATCCATCTGACCCCAGTGCTTTGCCACCTTGGAGATGCTTTATTGCTTCCTGAACCTCCTGTATTGTCATAGGCCTATTCAACAGGAAACCTGTTCCGCGTTTGTACTAGGGAGGTGCAGAATCTCAAAAACTGCCTGCATTCTCGCTGCACCGTGTTCATCTCCCTCTGACTGATATAACTCTGCAAAGTATTCACTAAATCTAACATTAATCTTCGTTAACTCGCGGGTAACTGTGCCAACCTTCTCTCTAACAGACATAATAGATTGGGAGATAAAGTGGCTTATCTCCAAATTCAAACAATCTTTGTTGAGCAAAGCAGACATTTTTTTTCCCAGTGTGTGCAATGAGTTGGGAGCAGCCCGGAGAGCTGCAGCTTGACCAGTGAAGGCCTATTATAATATACTTCCTCAGCTATCTGCAGATGGGTCTCCAACATCTGTTGTTGCTCCTTCCTCTGCATCCTTCTACTCGTTAAATAAAAAATAATCAGGCCTCATAAATATGCCTTAGTGGCCTCCTACAGTATTTCCGGATTACTGGCCGTACCCGCGTTGATATCCCAGAAGGCCCTGGACTCTTGTGATGTACTCAACAGATTTGCTCTCCCTTAACAAGAATGGGTCTATGCACCAGTGCTGTGCATCCATTCCACCACTCTTGATTTTACCATCTAAATACACTGGCACATGGTCCGAGACAGCGAAATTGCCAATTTCACAAGCCAATGTACTGTCCAAGCAAACCAATGGCATTAAAAAGTGTCAGTTCCCATGTGGTACTTGTATGGGTTGGGAGAGAAAGTAAAGTCTCTTCCATTAGGGTGGAGATGCCTCCACACATCCACTAATCCCAACTCCTCGCACATGCCCACCAACTGCTTAGGTTGCGCAGGTGTACCTGCCTGGCCCCTTGGCACCCTGTCTACCTCGGGATCTATTAGGCGATTAAAATCCTCTCCAATGACCATTCGGCGTACCCCAAGACTGATTAATTTAGCAACTGCATCAATTAGAAATTTAAAAGAGTGCACCGGGGGACAATACACATTCAGGACGCCATACTCTTCTCCATGTATTAGAGCTTTAAGAATGACGGACAGTCCATGTTTGTCCTAAATTTGCTCAATTACCTGCAAAGTGAGGTTCCTTCTTACCAGTATAGCCACTCCTCTACACTTGGAGATAAAGGAAGAGAAGAATACCCTATCATAACCTCGCTGCAGTTTCAGATGTTCCTTATCAGTTACATGTGTCCCCTGCAGCAGGGCAATGTCCACCTTTTCCTTCCTGAGACTTGACAGCACCTTCTTTCTTTTTAACGGGGGAATGGCTCCCTTTTACATTCCAGGTGCACCACCTGAACGAATCAGTAGCCATGGTCATTCAGGGTAGCCCGTGGTTTCCCAAGCGGAGGAAGCTTATCCGATGTGCAGTGAGCAACAAAGACATTAACTCTATAAAGTCTAAAAACTGCTCCTATTAAAAACTACGATTGATAAAAATCTAACCACCACATGTAACTTAAGCAAACACTCAAATAACCACCAATTATGTAGAGATCGCTTCCCCCCCACTCAAACCCCACCATTGCCACCATCCTGGCTCCTTTCCACTGAGGCTGTGCCCCAAGCGTCAGGCAATTCACAGATTGAAAAAAACATGTTATTTACATTCTGAGAGTTAACAATGGTTGACAATCTCCCCAAACCCCTTCTCCATACATCTTAAGCACTGGTATAGCCACCCCCAATCCAAAAAAAAGGACAGCAGTAAAAAAAAAAGGCCCCACATAATATGTAACTGACCGATATACTAAATAATTCCAGTTTTTTGTCAAGGCAGTACGTATAACGCCAATAACCACAAAAAAGGGCAAAGAAGTAGCGTTGTCAGTAATGATGTCCCTCCCGCCTTCACCTCGACTCGATTTATTTAATTCAGAGAATTCGCAAAGTCCTTTGCCTTTTCTGCTGAATCAAAATTACATACCGTCCCTCCATGAGTGAAACGCAATACGGTCAGGGACCTCAAGGAATATTGTATGTTCAGATCCCTTAATTTTCTCTTAACTTCATCAAATGCCCTTTTCTTAATCCAGGCTCCTGAGAAGTCCTGAAAATATATTATTCTTGAGCCATTGTGCATGAAAGCCTGTGGATCTCTTCCCAGTCTTCTTGCTGTTTCAATCGCGAACTGTTTTTCTCTATAATGCAGGAGGCGCACTAGGACCACGCGGGGCTGCGGGTCCGACCCGGACCTGCGCATATCGATCCAGTGGGCCCGGTCCAAACTCATCAGGCCTGACTCCAACTCCAGCCCCAGGAATCCAATAAGGTCTTCGCCTTCCTCGCATTCCGGAAGACCCATGAGCTGTAAATATTTCTTCTACTTTAGTTTTCCAGGTCGTCCACTTGCTCCTGAAGGACCCGAACCTGGTCTTCCAGCGTTTGGATCCTTCCTCCTGAGACCTCCGCCACGGTCTCCGATGCCACGGTTCTCTCCTCTGCTGCCTATTCTCTTTGGTCCAACACTTGAATTTCCTACTCATGCTTTTCCAAAGGGACTGCCCTGGGAGTTTTAGCAATGGCTCCGGCACCCCCGATGCAGTAGGGGAGAGCCCTGCCTGCTGCACCCCTGTCGGCCCCTTTCCTTCATGAGCTTTCATTCTGGTCCTAAAGCTGTCAAACCACAA
>NW_025213420.1:1633-5006 GCF_004010195.1 Chiloscyllium plagiosum | reverse complement strand
TAACAGTATTGATGACATTCTCTTGAATGCAATGGAGTCAATATTAATCCCAGCCTCTTGGTGTGGTTGTGGGTGAATCATCTTAATTTAGCTCCTGACTCAGAAACCGCACAGGCAATCAAATGCTGAAACAATGATTTGCACTTTATTGCACGTAGCAACCACAAATAAAACCTCTCAAGTTCATTCAGCTTCACCACCCGCCCCCCCAAACCTGGCTATCACCCAGTTGATGGCTGAATTTAAATGGGTTTCCACGACAGTGCCCATCTCTGGAAGTGTCCAGGGGTTTGATGCAGTATTATTCTTTTAAGTACTGCTGCTGCTTTATCATTCTGGAGTTGAATTTTGGTGGGGTTTCCTCAATTTCAAATCTGTGGTGTGACTTTTTTTTAAGACTCTAACATCACCTCACATTGCTGGAGACCTCAGGTCTGTAGCTTTCCTTCTTATCCTTGAGGGTTAGCTGTCTGTTTGAAACAGCCTGCCCTGCAATTAACCCCTCTATGTCAGGGCTTTCCTTCTACAGGCAGAATTAATTGTCCTTTTGTCACAGCATTGTAAAATAACATTATCTTACCTGTCCCAAGAAACAACTTATTGTGTTGCCTCCTTCTTCCCAAGGATGGTTAACAAGCCATTTATCGTATTGAATCTGCTCTGCCATTCAATCATGGCTGATATGTTTCTTAACCCCATTCTCCCTGTAACCTTTGAGCCCCATGATACTCAAGAATGAGTGAACGGTGGAGCAGACTCAATAGGCTGAATGGCCTAATTTCACAGTTTCTCGTCAGCCCTTTCGTTTCTTACTCCAGAAAGCGTTATTGTTGACTCGTGAAGTTTGGGAAGTTCTGGAGTTTACAAGTGCACACCACGCTCCTCTCTGCCTCCTCCTCAGCCTTCAAATAAAGGACAGACCTTTTAGAACAGAAATAATGAGAACTTCAGACAGAGAGTGGTAATCTATGGAATTCACTGCCCCAGAAGGCTGTGGAGGCCAGATCATTGAATATATTTAAGATGGGGATAACTAGGTTCTTGAGTATTAAGAGGATCAAAGGTTATGTGGAGAATGGGGTTGAGAAACGTATCAGCCATGATTGAATGGTGGAGCAGACTCAATGGGCTGAATGGCATAATTTCTGCTCCTACAGTCTAATGATATGCTGATGTGTGGAGTGGTGAGGATGGGGGAAAAGAGATAAAGAGGGGAATACAATTAAGGTGAGGCTGGATCCAGATACATAGGAAATACACAAATTGTACGATAAATTTCAGACCACATAGAAGCACTGGCAAGGCTTACTGAAGATCTACAATATGCTGCAGTTCGTTATTACAAGCCCATAAACAGCTGCAAATCAGACAAGGTATTTTCAGAAGTTGGACCATGAACGTCTGAAGCTGCTGCTCTCTCTCTCTCTCTCTCTCTCTCTCTCTCTCTCTATCTCACGCAATGAAGATTGATCTTCACCCAGACTATAACTTCTTTCCTCTGTCCAAATATTTGTGAACGCCGCCCTTTTTTTGAAGGATGGCATGTTTTCTGATCATCACAATTAAAGGGGTGTCTTCCCCCGATATGCAAAGGGACAGTCAGTCAGGGGAGGGCAGGGCCACGTCTTGTGTTGTTGTGTGGAATCGGTGACAGCTGGAACAATTCATCCCAACTCCTGTACTCAGTGCTCTGACTGATGAAAGCAAGCATGCCGAAAGTCTTCTTTACCGCCCTGTCTACCCATGACTCCACTTTCTAGGAGCTATGAACCTGCACTCCTACATCTCTTGGTTTGAAATACTGCATATGAAACAGATTTGGTGCTTATCTCAACTCTAATTCGGTATTTTATACTGAATGCCATGACTGATGAAGGCCAGTGTGCCAAAATATTTCTACCTGTGACTCCATTTTCAGAGAACTGTGAACCTGTACTCCAAGATCTCTCTATTCCACTACACTCCTTAAGGTCCTACCATTCACCATGAAATTCCTACCTTGATTTGACTATATAAAATGTAAGAATTCTCGGCGGGGAGGCTGAATTATGAATTCACTAATCGCCTCCCCTAAGCGATGGTGCGGCATTTGTCTCCGTGGCGCAATTGGTCAGTGCGTTCGGCTGTTAACCGAAAGGTTGGTGGTTCGAACCCACCCAAAGGCGGGGTATTCGCTGTTCTTCCTTGGCTTTGAAGCTGTACGCTTTTAATGGGGTCAGGAAAATCTTCCCCAAACGGAAATCTTCTCCACAAAGGGGTTTCTGAATTGAATTCATGTCTAACGTAAGGGACTGCGGATGCTGAGAAGCCGAGACAAAAAGAGAAACTCGGCAGGTTTGACAGTACCTGTCGGAGAAAACAGAATCCTGAAATGTTGTCTCTGATTCTCTTTCCACAGATGTTGCCTGACCTGCTGAGTTCCTCCTGCAATTTCTAGTTTTGTGTTTAACGGAATGTTCATTTCGCCTTTTGGGATGAAACACCTAGACTCGCCATGTGCAGATATTTAACCCTTTCGAATCACTGTGAAGTGATTGGATTCAAACAAACTCTGCGATGATTCACTCTTTCTCAGCTCGACAGGCATACAGACCTGGGAAGTGAAGTTGTCAGTGTGGTTCTGTATTCGTGGGCCGAGTGGTTAATGCGACAGACTTGAAATCCATTGCGGTTTCCCCAGGCAGGTGTGAACTCTGCCGACTACAAAATGAGAAATGTCGTCGAAAAGAAAGGGAGCTTGCTCCCCGGCTTCTTCTTTAAGTTTCAAATCAGTGGAGGGGGAAACGTATTTCACTGACATTGGGACTGGTGGGAATCTGCAACCCACTGCCTGTTCGGGTCGAACAAGCAGATACCCGCAGAGCTTCGTTTGAGGCAATGAGCAAAGTGTTCCGAAATGAGATTAGAATTGTGAGAGGCTTGAAATCATGATCGAAATGAAGCAGGCACCTGTGGACAAGGATGTTTCCTTTGCCAGTGAAAGACACTGCTTCACAAAGTTGGGCCTGTGGAACGGAATCAGTGACGGTGATTATCTTTGGTTGTTCACCTTGTGAATGTTCCCATTGCCGCGCATGTCCGTGTTAACGTCAGAACTCTGCAGCATGTTAGCGTTAGATACGCACGGTGCCGGGGCGCAATGGATGACGCATCTGACTCCACCTACCTGTTTGAAATGCAGCTCACAGCTTCTTCACACACCCCAATGAATCTTTCTCATTGTCCTGAAGCCGGCATACGGTTTAAATTCCCGATCTGCGGGAATGAGAATCTTTCCACTGTCTCGCGTCAGTCAAAGACCCTGAGAACATCGGAGTCAAGTCACAGCGCTGTCAGATGAGGGGAAGCTGAAATAGCCCCACACGCTGCTCAC
>NW_025213420.1:0-1624 GCF_004010195.1 Chiloscyllium plagiosum | reverse complement strand
GTTTTACCTAAATTATCTTGACCTTGCATACCTCAAGCCACAAGCTAATTTCACGAGAATACTTTTCCAGTTCAAAAGCCAACTGTTAATGATGGCTCTGTTTCTTGTCAAGTATCCAATTTCAGATCGATGTTGTTAATGTCCCTTTTATTCCTTCAGATCCAGGTTTCGCTCACAGGGCGAGAACAGAACTGTCACCAAATACATTTACCAATCTAGGTTCATCCTATCGATTGTATTAGCTTCATCAACACTTCTCATCAAAATAACTCGAGAGATTTCATCACAATTTCCTGTGAACAGTTCTACATTAGATTTGCTGAATGAATTTCTTATTTTCGGCACTGATTATTAATCTCTCTACGCATGGGAATGGATCCTTCCCACCCGCTCATCAACACTTCTCATCACAATAACTCGAGAGACTTTCATCACAATTTCCTGTGAACAGTTCTACATTAGATTTGCTGAATAAATTTCTTATTTTCGGCATTGATTATTAATCTCTCTACGCATGGGAATGGATCCTTCCCACCCGCTCTATCTCTCATTTTTGTGTAGTTCAGTTCGATCTCCCATCAGCCTCCTCTGTCCTGATCAAATCCAGGGGAACAGGATACGTTGGGGCTATGGCGCGGACAGGATAAGCCCAGTACTCACCTTTCCTGTCAGAACCATTCTATGAGAAATTTTAGACCACAACCTTGGGCGTGTAGTTGTGGCCGAACACTTAAGGTGTTGGCGTAGAGATCCTTTGGGGCTCCCCCACTCAAGGTGGGCGACTATGCTTTCTTCGCTGGCGATTTTTAACGACTTCCTGTTGGTTATATTATCGCTCAAACTTCACAAAACCCGCCTCAATAAAGTCCCGTTTTCTCATGTCTGGGAATTGATTGCCATGCAGGAATCTCGGATTCTGAACAAACAATGTACCAGCCTCACAACGTCAGCTCTGTTTATCTTTCCACAGATGCTGCTCGACCTGTTGGCTTTCTGCAGTATTCTCTGTGTTTATTAGGCACAAGTGCTGCTTTCCATTCAAGAACTTCAATTCCTGTCCTCTGGTAACTAACTCTGGTCAATGGCAATTGATTCTTCTGATCATTAATCTGCCCATTCCCACCGCTTCTTCTCTCATCATTACCAACAGCCCCAGGAAATCTCCAGTTAACCTTCTTTGCTCCAAAGCGAACATTCCCAACCTTGGGAATGTCTCCCCAAAATGGAAATATCTCATCCCTGGACATGACGCAAAACGTACAATTGGGAACAGATTTTGGCAAAATATTGTCAGTTAGGAAATGGAAAAATGTTCATGAAGCAAAACAGAAATCCCAGTCTCCAGATTTGTGAATCTTTAGAAACTCTTTGGGAAGCGTCTTTAGAGGAGAATGAAAGATGAACTGTCCGACTGAGTAGAGACAGTCCAGACACCATCCCCTTGTTAAAGAGGCCGGGAGATTGACTCTGATGTTCCCGGGACATGAACTGATCTGAGACATTGAAAGAATTATCGTTCCTGCACATCAGGAATTCAAACCCTTTCTCGCCTCCGAGCCAATGAGAGAACTCGGGAACAGGCAAAAAAACGGAAAGGCTCGAAGGGCGACGGCCCCGGAGTAAG
>NW_025213419.1:31147-32940 GCF_004010195.1 Chiloscyllium plagiosum | reverse complement strand
TGGAGGAAACTCTGAGAATGTGGCAAACTGGAGGTTGTATACCAGATGGGCCACTTCAAAAGAACCAAGAGGGACTCAGCAGTAACGTGACTGATCGAAATGATCGGATCCAAAAGGACATAGATGCTGGACTGGGTCTGCACTCGTTGGGGAGGGAATGACTCAGCTCGAGAAACATACTTCAACTCATTCCCAGCAATCGACAGAATCCAGACACATTGATTGATTAGCATTTTGGTAACAATGTCTACTGCACACATTATTTCCAGAGATAAAGTTCCACTATTACATTGCGAATAATCTCTCTGTGTCCTACACTTTTGCTGTGTTAAACGGGACAGATTTTGATAGATCTGGTAATTTCGCACTGGGCTGTGCGAGGTGATTCGAGTCTTTACCAACAGCAGCAGAATTGCAGCCCGGCACAAGATGCACTATCACTGTCGAGCATATGCTCCAAGTTACCTTGATCATCAAGCCAGATGATACGTCTTTGTTCAGCAGAGAACAGAGGAGCGCCTGCCAATCGAAGCACCAGGTATGCCTCAAAATGAGGTGAAGTGACCAACCAGGACCACTGATTCACCAAATAGCGAAAGCTGCAAGTGATTGACAGAGCTAACCAATGAATCAGACGGAATCTCTGTCATCCTGTCACATGCAGTCAGTGTGAATGGTGGTGGCCAGTCAAACAACTCACGAGAGGAGGAGGATACACAGTTGTAAATTTGCTTAATGACGGCAGAATCAACAATAGAATAGATGAGGCTGCGATAGAAATGATGACGGCAAGTGTCGATAAAATGATCTATTTTCGATGGCAATCTTAGATACACCAATTCATTTTGTGTCGTATCTACAAACAGCTGAAGGAATTTGATCATGCAAACGTTGTCGGCACTAATATTATTCCATTCGAGCAGTTCCTGCTGGGCGACAGCACGAGCATCTACCTGACAATGTGGAAAACTGCGGGTGTGTCCTGTACACACACAAACTTCAGATATTCAATGACTGCCCCATTGCTCTAATCGTTATGATCAATAAAGTGATGAAAGATGCCATCTACAGTGATATAAAACAGCAATTCTTCGGCAGAAACCTGTTCACTGAAGCTCAGTTAGGGCTTGCGAGATACACTCATCACTTGGCCCAATTGAAGCCTTGGGATAGACAACAAGAAAACACACAGCTTAACTCTATGGGTGAGGCGAGAGTGACAGCGCTTAGCATTATCAAAACTGCATTTGATCAAGTGTGGAATCAAGGATTAGTGTCAAATCTGGAGCAAATGGGGATCAGGGAATCATCTGCCTTGTTTGAGGTCATGCCTGGTACAAAAAATATGATTGGGGTTGGTTGAAAGCAGACATATCAGATCCACAACAGGTTTGCAGCAGTTCCTCGGAGGCGGGGGTAGGTATCACGGATAAACCTGTAGGTCTGATCGGGATGATCATATTCTTCTCTTGTTTAACGGAGACGACGGGTGGTGGTTTTATTAAACAGTCATCATGCCTCAAGTCAGGGAGAGGTTGAATGTGAAAATCCATTATGCTCACTTTTGACAGTGCAAGAATAAAAACCAGACTGTTGTTATTAATCTGAATTGCAGACTAGCTGTTCCAACAAATGAGCGAACCAAGTCCTCACTCAGCTCCTTCGGAAAGATATTTTAATGTCAATCTGTTACCATTTGTTGAACATACCACTGTAGCAGGTGGAACTTGAAGAAGATTTCCGAGCTCAGAGGGATAGATATGATTTGTGAGTTAGAAAGGTGTTCTTGGTCC
>NW_025213419.1:28666-30522 GCF_004010195.1 Chiloscyllium plagiosum | reverse complement strand
TACACCTCTATCAAGTCACCCCCAAACCTTGTTTTCTCCAATGAAAACAGCCCCAAGTGCCTCAGCCTTTCCTCATACGATCTTTCTACCATACCAGGCAACATCCTGGTAAACCTCCTCTGCACCCGTTCCAGTGCCTCCACATGCTTCCTATAGTATGGCGACCAAAACCGCACACAATACTCCAGATGCGGCCGCACCAGAGTCTTATACAACTGCAACATGACCTCAGCACACCGGACTGTGTGAGGGGTATGGGTGGGTTGCGCTTCGGCGGGGCGGTGTGGACTTGTTGGGCCGAAGGACCTGTTTCCAAACTGTAAGTAATCTAATCTAATCTAAAAAAACGGACTACAGCAGATGTATGAGACCACCATTATGTTCACTTCCCATTCCAAGCCACACACAATCTTGATTTGTAAATGCATTACGACTCCTTTTGAGTCACAGTTTCAGGTACCCTCCCTAATGGTATTGTAAGTTCACCAACAATACGTGGAATGGAGGGGTTAATGTGGCAACTCATTTCCACCTTCTCAAGTGCAGCAAGGGACGGGAAATTAATACTGGTCCAATCACTTTCCAGGAAAAAATTAGAATGAAAAATATTGTCCAACATGCCATTGCTGGACATTGAGTTTGGGTTTTTTTTTTGAGCGCAGGCTGGTTGAGTCGAGGCAATACCTTCTTTGTTGTGAACAGCTGGAGGGATATGCTCTTTGAAAAAAATCAGTCAGTCTTTCAGTGGTATCTATTACATAGCTAGCAGCATACAAACACTGCCATTCGGTAAACACACTACTGAACAGTAGGATACACAAAAACAATTGAAAATGGACTCATATCTGACTGTAGAATGTTTAGATACACAGTGAGATTGTTGGAATGAAAAGTCTTGCTGTGCATTTTCGCACACAGTATTTGTACAAATAAAAATGATTGTATATTTAGAAAATCCTGGCAACTCTTAATTACTTGTTCTTAGGTACGGTAACGAAAGTCGTCATTTCAAAGCCTCTAACTGTGATTTGGTTAATATTGTCAGCATGTTGTCTTGAAAGAAAACTGAATAAATGGGCGAATTTGGTGCTTATTGAGTAATCGAAGGGTGCCTATTAACAAAGCACGAAGTATCTTCAGTTAAAAATGTGTTCGCTGTTAATGTTCAGAAGAATGCTGCAAACATGTACAAAGAAATTATATCCCAAGTCATGCGCAATGACATTGGGCCGGGATCAAAATGCCCATCCATGCAACTGCAAACACCGTTTGGGTACTGCAGTTGTTGAGTTGACATACGCTGAACATGGTTTATGAGAAATTAAATGTAAGGTGCTATGCTCTGCAGAAATCTTTCCTCTTTATGGTCCCTTCATTCAAAATCGGGTCCATGGTGCAGAGTTACGCATTTTTGGTGGTAAACCAGAAGAGGTAAACTTGCAAGGCATGCTTGTTTTCAGGCCTTTAATACAGATGTTGAAATATGTTTGGGCCAGCGCAAAGCCCTGTACTTGTGCATTGGCCAGTCTGGGCCAAATATGTCCCTGTTGAACCGGTATGTATCTAACTTTCCATCGAAAGGGATTGTGTGAGCAACAGTCCAGCTCCAGATTCAAAGCTCTCTGGACTGACTTTAGAGATGAACAGCGTTTTGGAGGCAGTGGTGGTGCCCATTTGCTCAGTGTCTGAAATCAGGCTTTTTTCAAAGTTATTTTCCACAGCTTTGCTGACTAGAAGACGGCGTGTTCACTGACCTGAACATGAATCAGCCATTTAATACAGTTACTGAATTGTGTAGTAGTTAACTTTGCAATCGGGTAATTTAATTATTGTTAACTTCATTAAGTTTTAACTGA
>NW_025213419.1:20914-28055 GCF_004010195.1 Chiloscyllium plagiosum | reverse complement strand
CATTAACTCTTCATTGTAGAAGATGTGAAAGTGACCTGCTATATATTTCCCACAGGCAAATCAGGCAACAGTCCGATATTGTAAGACAGGATTCAGTGAACAGGAATATTTCCTCGGCAAGATCATCATCTGCTCTGGTTAGTTTTGTCCCGCCGACAGGCCAGAGCCAGACAGTGGGGGAGGGGGTTAGGCTCTTTCGTCTGTAGTCAACATGAAGCTCAGCATTGATGCTGAATCCTGTGGCTGACAGACTGCTCTGCGGCAGGTTATAATTGACCACTTCTTCATCAATACACTTGGTGCAGATACAGCTCAGTATTTAATATATCGATAGAAATGACTGAGGGACCGTCCGTATGTAGGGGAAGAGTCATTTTCACAATTTACAGACTCCTCACCATATTATGTTGCCACCTGTGTGCTGAATGGGACAGACTTTGAATATGTCACGCAACTAACAGTCAGGCGTCCATGAGCTGCAGTGGAATAATATTTTGGACAACTGATACAGGCTGCAACCTCACGGCCTCCGATATCTCCCCCTCTGCAGAAACCTTAAAGCCAGGGATTCACTCTCATTCGGCAAAGATTTTGGAAGGACATGCCGGGAACAACATCAGAGAGATCCAGATATGAGGGGACAACCTGGAGAAGCTCTTATTGTCTTCATCTAAACGTAGGTTCACATGCATGTAAAACAGCATACCAGAAAGTGATGGACAGCTCAGTGATCCCACAATAAACAATTCCAATCTATCTCTCCAGGTCTGCACCTTTATTCATGAAAGATAGCAAAAAATTAACAGACCATTGGAGGAGGAGGCTTCTCTCCAACAATGAAATCCCCAGTTTTGGTGGAGTGCAGCACACCTGAAATTAACAACAAAGCAGCTGCATTTGTAACAATCTTCAGCCAGAAGGGTGAAGTAGATGATCCATGCTGACCTCCTTCAGTGCACCCCAGCATCAGAGACCCCAATCTTCAGATAATTCAATTCACTTCACACAGTGTCAAGAATTGGCTGGAAACATTGAGGACTCTGATTTTACTTAAGACATCTCTCGTGAACGTGTTCCATTCCAGCAAGAACACTGCCCTCTACCAACAATGTTATAAATGGCCCAATTATGTCTTGTATACAAAAAGCAGGGCTCTTGCATTACAGCCAGTCACTGACCAATCGGTGTACGGTGTACCACGTAAATGTAAAGGAAGTTTTAGCAATAATGTGATCAATCAGCAACAACAAGCTCAGATGCTTCCAGTTCGTGTCCCGTCAAGCTCACGCGTTTCCTGACCCCATTGCAAGATCAGTTCAACAGAATGGAATTCCAAAGGAGCAGTTAGACTAATTTCTCTTAATATGAAGGCACCATTAAAGAGTCATGATTTGGAAATGCCAGATGAAGGACCGTCGCTCCGAAAGCTCGTGTGCTTCCAATTAAACCTGATCAACCTTAACCTGGTGTTGTGTGATTTTTAACCATTGAAGAGTGCGTGACAATAGGAGATCGATTAAAATGAAAGTTAGTCAGAACTTTTAGAATGTACTCTTCTGTTTAGAAGCATCACGACCAAAATATCTGGTTTTTGTCAGTTCAGTAAATCGAAGTCCAGGACAGCTCTGCAGCCATTCCTCAGGAAAATAGGTGTCCGAGACTACAGATGTTTCAATTACCCTTTCTCCGTGATGAGGTCAGAGTGTCAATGTTCACTGATTATGGCATTCCTCAACAGACCACCTTTAATGCAACAAGACCTGGAAAACATCCAGGTTTAGTTTGAGAAATTGCAAGTAATATTCCGGCCACAAAAATATGAGACATACAATATGACAAACAATTGAACCACCGTCTTTGATTTTCAATACCATTTCTATCACTGCGTCCCTAATACGGTGTTGATCAGCATCCTGGGTTCTATATTTGACAGGAACTTGCATGGACTAGCCACATTAAAAAAAATGTCTTCAAGAGGATGTCAGAGGGCATGAAGTGTGCAGTGCATAGCTTACATCCTAACTCCCAAATTCCTATGATGGATTACATCTCAGTAATAACCCAGGACAAAACCAGCCAATGTAATGGCTATCACTTCCATGATCCTCCATCCCCTCCCCCACTGATGCTCAGCACTCGCAATATGTAACATCTACAAGATTCACTGCACGAAGAATGATGCGACAGCACCTTACAAACCGACAGCTATCTGGAAGAACAAAGGCAACAGGTACTTTGTAAAACCAACTGTCTGAAAGCTTGCTCTTTGATACGGTCAGATGAAATGAGATTTATACAAGGGTTTGCAATTCTCAACTGCTCAAACCCGAAAAGCAGTCCAAATGCGGCAAGATGTGGACATCAGCCGGGCTTGGGCTGGTATGTTTAGATCAGACCAGTCCTGGAAAAGCACAGCAGGTCAGGCAGCATCTGAGGAGCAGGAAAATCGACGTTCCGGGCAAAAGCCATTCATCAGGAATGTTCATGCGATTTCGTCGATTTCGCGCCTGCAGCCTGACCTTCTGTGCTTTTCAACACCCCTCTGACCTAAACTCTGGTTTCCAGCATCTGCAGTCCTCACTTTTACTTTGGACTGGGAAGTGGCAAGAATCAATCGTGCTACACAAGTGTCAGACAATGACCATCATATAACATCTAACCATTGCTATTCAACATCGAAAGACATTGCCATTGCTGAATCCATTGTCACTAACGTGTTCAGGTTTATCCAAACAATACAGCTGGTATGTTGAGAACTTCAGAACAGATGTTAGGAATCCTACAATTTGTAACTTTTCTCCTGTCTTACTAAAGCCTGTCCATTATCTCCGAGATACACGTCAGCAACATTATGGAACAAAGTCCACTTGTGTGAATGAGTACAATTTCAACAGTACTCAAACATTTTGACACTCTCCATCATGTGTGTATGCTATGGCACTCCCTAGAGAGCACCTTCCGCACTCATTGCCATTGCCATCTGGTTGAAAAAGGACAATATTTCGGGAATAGAGATCTCAATTCATTTGTTTCAAACGTAAGTATTACAAAGGACAAAGCTATAATAAGACTTGGAGTTTAAGAATGACCCAGAACTATTTTATTAAGTGAGACGAGATTTCATTCAGTTGAATAGGAAACAATAATGAAACGATAAATCAGAATCAGAGCAGTCGTAGATATTCTGAGGGCAGATTGAAGTGGCTCAGTGGAAACATGTTACCAAACGTAAAACCGATCACACTATCAAATCCATCCTAAAGGCGAAACTGGAGAAACTTGGTTTGTTTTTACTTCGTCATCAGTGGCTGCGCAGTTTACTGATAGACATGTAAAAATTCATCAGAGGCATGCAAAAGAATACTTCGAGGCTTTATCCGAGACTAGATATATCATTTACTTGCGGCCATATGTTCTTGGTAAAAAAAAAGGGCATAGTTTGATGGAAGTTTCACAGGAAAATCTTTTCTTTTTCTTTTCCAGACAGCATGTGAAAGTACACTGAAGTGCACTGGTAGATGAGAAGAGGATAAAATAACAACTAATAAGAGATATCTTGACACAGACATGAGTAGGCCCAGAATGGACTGACATAGAACATGCCAAAGCAAAATCTTCCTTTTTAACTTTAGAAGGGCGTCATCTGTCAGTGCAGGCTTACTGAGCTGAAGGGCCTTTTCATGAGATATTCTATTAGAAGAGTCAAACCTTTAGAACGGGAGTGGCGAGATGCTCATTCACTGATTACTGATGACCAACAGACAAATTAATGTCGATCTCTTGTCAACAATTTGCAGCTTCGTGTCCTTGCTCCAACAGGGGGAAACACAATCTGGAGTATTTGAGATGGAAGTCAGAGTTGGTAACTGATAACTCCTCCTCAGCCCTCCCTCTTGCAGACTTCTATCTTGAACTTCAACGTCTCGAGGTACACTGCACAGACAGAAGATGCATGCATTCCACACCCATCAATGCTGGCATCTGTTATATGCCAGCCTCACCATACCATCGCAGCACATCTCCGACCTACTGACAGTCCAGTTCTCCGCATCAATGCTGAATCTCTGAGTGCACTGACAACTCTTACTGCAACGCTGCTGTAACGACACTGTTTTCAGGGACACACACTCAACTCATCGACTGCACCTCTTGGCTGCTCACTGGATATTTGTGCACCGACACCTTGACCTGAAATGAAGGCTCACAAAATCATTATCCTACATTACCCTGCCATTTGTCGTTGTTGTGGTTCTGTTCGCTGAGCTGGGAATTTGTGTTGCAGACGTTTCGTCACCTGTAAACGTGACATCCTCGTGCTTGGTAGCCTCCTGTGAAGTGCTTCTGTGATGCTTCTACCGACATTTATAATGATTTGTCTCTGCCGCTTCCGGTCGTCAATTCCAGCTGTGCACTGCAGTGGCCGGTATATTGAGTCCAGGTCGATGTGTTTGTAGATAGAATCTGTGGATGAGTGCCATACCTATGGAAATTCCCTGGCTGTTCTCTGTTTGGCCTGTCCTATAATAGTAGGGTTGTCCCAGTCGAACTCATGTTGCTTGTCATCTGCGTGTGCCACTACTAAGGATCCTTAGTAGCTGGTCGTGTCGTTTCGTGGCTAGTTGGTGTTCATGGATACCGATCGTTAGCTGTCTTCCTGTTTGTCCTATGTAGTTTTTTGTGCAGTCCTTGCATGAGATTTTGTACACGACTTTGGTTTTGCTTATGGTGGGTATCGGGTCCTTTGTCCTGGTGAATTGTTGTCTGAATGTGGCATGTTGGTTTGTTTGCTTTCGTAATTCAGCAACCACCCAACACACACAAAAGAAGTTGCATCAAGACAATTTTCAAAATGGCCACAACACACTGCAGCACACCAGAACTGCAAAAAGAGGAAGAAGAACACCTCTACAATGTATTCGCCAAAAACGGATACCCCCTCAATTTCATCAACTGATGCCTAAGGGAAAGACAACGGAATGAGGACATGCCACAACCCAGAGGACTAGCCAAGTTACTATACATCAAGAATATTTCAGACTACTACGACCACTAGGACTCATAACAGCACAAAAACCAACAGCCAGTCTCAGACAACAATTCAAGACAAACTAATATAAACGCCGGAGGAAACGCTTCACAGGAGGCTCCCAAGCTCTGAGGATGTCACCTAGATAGGGAACGAAACGTCTGCAACACAAATTCCCAGCTCGGCAAACAGAACCACAACAACGAGCACGCGAGCGACAAATCTTCTCACAAACATTGCCTTTAGTCGTTTTGCCCCCTAACCAGAGCTTCCAGGTTCACACGCTGCTGTACTTGCTTGTTGCTTAGCATAGCCACAAAACCAGGAAGTTTGATATATTTGCCCCAAAAGCAGTAAAGTTGTCCAGCACAGGGAGTCAATGGGAGTTTCAGATAACAGCCCGAGAGCTTGGACAGGTCAGCCAGCCTCTTGTGATTGTTATGGTTAGGTTCCTTCCCCTGTTAGGGGTGAAGGGCGAAATGTTGGGACGACCTATATCTCTCTTGGTTCTTTCTGCCCTATTGTGGATTAAGGCTTCTGGAATGACAGGAGTAACAAGAGGTAACACAGGCGATGGCAGTGGGTAGCACAGCTTTTGGTGCGGGTGGAGCTGATGGAAAGGTGGCGAGGTGTCCTGAATGGTTGAGTCGGCAGCACAGGCACGATGATAAGTTGTGGAGACGGGTAGAAGAGAGGTTAGAGAGAGAATGAGAGAAAGTGCTGCATTCATAGTGGGAGAGGGAAAACATGAGCCTTGGTGGGGAGATGGATGCACTAACAGTGAGTGCGAGGACACAAAGTGCAGATGGTGTCATTTAACCTGGTAGAGTTGAGGCAGTCACAGCTGAGCATTTACCGAGAAGGCTGGCACCTCACTGAACCAGTGGTAAACGTCATAGCAAGCTGACAAGGTCTGGTGCCGTGGTCTCACCTGTCAAGTTCGGAGCAAGATAATGTACATCTCCTGCACCACGCCATTCACCAGAACATCGGAGACTTGTTTACAAAGTTGGGCTCAGGTTTTACCCCACCTGCCGTGCCTAGGGCCATTTCGGATTAAGAATACAAAAGTGTAATGACTTTTTAAAAGTTGGCACCTGTAACAGGGACTAGATTAGAGTGTTGCTGGAAAAGCACAGCAGGTATCGCAGCACCGAGGAGCAGGAAAATCAATGTTTCTGGCAAAAGGCCTTTGTCAGGAAGGGCTGCTGCTCCTCGGAGATGGCTTGAATTGCAACGCTTTTCCAGCACCACTCTAGTCTATACTCTGATCTCTAGCATCTGCAGTCCTCAATTTCACCTGTAAAAGGGGGACTCGTCCATTCACGGTAATTCAGGCAGTGGGCACTTTTTTGCCGAAGGCGAAAATCATATGGTTAATGTCAAGTGAGAGGAAGACCAAGAGGGTAGAGAAAGTAGTTAATGAGACAGATTGGGATGATCTCATGAGAATATGCTCTTAATCTTGTAGACAGACACCCTCCCTAAAACCCAACAGAAATAACACTTGACTAACTCACAAGATAAATCAGGCCTCTGTCGATCTGACACAAAACAGAGAGGTGTTCCACACATTGTAGTGTGAAGTTTTGGAGAGTTATAAATTACGAAGTGCGGAATTATATCACACCTTTATAATGGGCTAACACAATGTCCTAGGTTGTTGAAAGAATCCTGGAAAAATCCCCTGTCTTACACTGACCACCATTATCCAGTTCTCACTGGATACAGGGATGGTACCAAATAACGGGAGAACGGCTAACACCGCAAATTTAGTTATTTTGGAGCAACGGAATGACTAAATATGTCGAAACCAAGAATATTCTGACAGAGGATAAACGGTCACTGAGAAAGTCCCAACGACTGCAGGAAGGTCGGCCTGGATTTGTTGAAGAACGATCGTGTGCAATTAACCTGACTGTGTCGGTTTGAGGCAGTATCTTATAAACTGATGTGTCTTACTTGAATTTGACTCGAAATTAAAAACGAGACTTTAAAAAATACCAAATGGGGGCTGCAGGTGAGTGGAGCTAGTAACCCACAAAGATGCAAGTCAAGGCCTTTGGGGACATCAACAATAGAGAGGAATGTACAATAAATGAGACCATAGTCAGT
>NW_025213419.1:14419-20775 GCF_004010195.1 Chiloscyllium plagiosum | reverse complement strand
AAAATTGGATCAGAGGATGCTGAGAGGAGATTTGATTGGTTTGCATATATAATCGGGGGCTGGGTAGAGAGGGTGGGAGTATCTTGTTCCTGTTGGAGAGCTCAGTGACCAGCAGCGAATATTTAACGTAGTTCGTTGAAATATTAGAGAAATGTTGATTAAAGTTGTTGTTTAAGCCAGAGTATGGATGGAATCTAGAAGTCACACATGGAAATGAAGTAGCGGCAGAAACTCTTACACCATTTTCAAAAGATGCCGAGATCTGCACGTAAAAGCCTATGGTGGCTGGTGAGTCAGAAAAATGACTTCAACGAAGCATTGTATTTTGTACAACATAGACAATATTCAGAACGATCGCCTCTGTGTTGTGCTACTTTCTGAAAGTTTCATACGTTACCAATATATGTTAGGATTAATATGCAGGGATGATGGGAATGGGCAGAGTGGTACAGTATGTAATATGATTATCATCACAATAATACTGATCTCATCCTTTAATACACAATACCACTTCACTTGTTGGCATTTTTATCCTTTCTGTATAAATAGTGAAAACAATTGTACAACCAATTCTCAGTCTTGGTCACACTGTAGCTACATTTCATTCTGACAGATGCATCTGACATAGTTCAGAACATTTAAAACTATTATTTCATTTGCCTTCTCGAAATACAGCAGGTTTCAAAGACCAGAATGGTTCCATGGTCCAGAGGAAATTACATAGATTGAAAAGTTATAAAAAGGCTGGAGGATATTACAGAGTTATGGATTGTGCTAGAGACTGAAGAAGATTCCAAAGACAAGAACAGCTTTAGGTTTTGGGTGAAGTGAAAACGAAGATGGAACAACCAGTTCAATATTTCGTCTGTAAGAGCATGTACAAGGTAAACTCTTGACGAAATCTGGCAAACATACTACCTGACAAAAATATGTTATTACTGAGCTCACTGTGTCTGTCTGCAGCAAAAATAAAATCGGGACGATGACAGGCCAGTCTGGCACGTGAGGCCTGTAAGTGGCGCCCACACTGAGACAGAAATTCTGTTCAATGATGCAGATCGATTTCATACTAGCTGATACAAATTTCTTTTTCCCAGTAATATTACCTCAGAAAGTGGCAGTTTGTTCTGATCTGAGCCCCTGTTGAGCGGACCATTGATCAAGAATTGATACCTGGGAGTTGTGCATAGAATCATTTCTTTTGCAAGTGTTTTCGGCAAGAGTCACGTGGAGACAGAGACACAGAATAGATAAATACACTGCGATCTGAAAAAAAACCCACTGCATTAATCATTTATAGCTATCCACATTTATTCTGTGAAACATTCCCATAATGAGATGAGGAAGATCCCAAGACCCCACTTTCTCCTGAACATGGTCAGCGGATCTAATCTATCCTGGAACCAAGCTCCAAAATCCGATCAGAAAGATGATAGACTCTTCCTCCAACCTGAACAGAATAGTCAAAACAGGTAGATGTCGCTCGGAAATGGGCCTCTGCATTTGCGTCTCATTACGATTTTTATTTTTGGAATGTACAAACCAACAGGCAAATCCTCAATTCTTTGACATTTTCACGGTTTGCGTAAAGATTTGTTGTTCCTTTGCCAGTTGTCATGGTGGTGATTATCGAGAGAGTGGTGCTGGAGAAGCACTCCAGGTCAGGGATTATTCGAGGTGCAGGAGAATGTATGTTTGGTGCAAAAGCCCTTCATCGCGAATGATGTGGTTGTGGGTCTGTTGCCGACCTCGCAAGTTGATTTCCTGACGCTTTGGCCCTTGTCTAAATGACATCTTCAGTACTTTGCAGCCTCTTCTGAAGTGCCTCTGTGCTGTGCATTCTAGAATTTATTTGGCTCCATTTCTGCTGCTTCCACTTGCCGGTACCAATTACTTGTGTAGTGGCTGATTTTGTTGGTCCAGGTCAATGTGCTTGTTGATGGAATCCGTAGCTGAGTGCCCTGATCCGAGGAGTTCTCTGGCAGTCCACTGTTTAGCGTGTGCTATGAGTGATGTGTTGTCCAGGTCGAAGTCATCTGTGCGTATATTTATTTGGTCAGCTGTTCATGGCGTGTCGAAACTAGTTGGTGCACAAGGCATGTGGATTGATAACTGTCTGCCTGTTTGTCCTATGTAGTATTCCAGGCAGTCTATTTTTTGGAATAATATAAATGAAGTTTGTCTTGCAAATGGTGAGAATAGGCATTTTGTTCTGATGAGTTGTTGTCTGAGCGTGGCTGTAAGTTTATTGGCTGTCATGAATCCAGGTGATCGGAGAAGTCTGGCTATCAGTTCCGAGATTTTTTAATGTAAGATAGCGTGGCAAACAGGTAGACAACTAGCACTCCACATCCACGAACACCAACTAGCCACTAAACGTCACGACTGTCTCTCCCTGGTAAGTGACATCTTCAGTACTTTGCACACTGATGACAGGACCACAAATTCGACTGGGGCAAAATAACCTTCATAGGACAATCTAAACAAAGGAGAGCGAGATAATTCCTGGAAACATGGAACTAATCCACGGACTCCACCAACAAACCCGCACTGCATTGAACAACCAGAACAGCCAACCAGAAGCAAAAAAGAAAGGAATCAAGTGAAATCCAACTGAGACAGAACGGAGAAATTCACATGCGGATGCAAAACACTTAAGATGTCAGTGAAGAGCACTGGACGAGGACAAAACGTCTGCAAATCAAGTTTTTACTGTGTCTGGCGTGGCACGATGGCTCAGTGGTAAGTACTGCTGTCTCACAGCATCAGTGACACACGTGCGTATCCAAACTCGCGCGACTGCCTATGTGGACTTTACGCTTTCTTCCTTTATCTGTGCAGGTTTCCTTCGGGAGCTCCAGTTTCGTCTGATAATCCAACGATGTACTAATAATGGAGAATTGGACATGATAAATTGTCCTTAGTGTTCCGGGATAGATCGGTTGGACGCACTAGTCTGGGTAAATGTAGAGCTCTGGGTTGGATAATCTTCGGACTTGTTGGGACAAATGGCCTGTTTCCACAATGTAGGGATTGTAATTCCTCTGTGCCAACCATTCACTCCGCTATAAACCCATTCATTTCTACAGCCTTTCTACTTTGTTAAGTTCACCATGCTCCCGGATATGTACAAGGCCACAGTAGTTGGTTTGAGTTTTTAGAAGCGGTTAGAGATGGGGAAGAAGCTTTCTGCTTGAAAGAAATTAAGATAGAGAGTTTTAAGAAAACAGAAGAAAAGATTATATTGGTGCTATAGGTTGTTGATAAGAGGAGGTTATACTGAAATGTATGGGACTTCTTTCGGAGAATCTTACAGAAAGAGGGTTCTGGCAGCTGGAGATGGTCTGAGAGACTGGGAGATATGTAGATGTTTATAAACACTACAGATACGTGGAGTAATTTTGTCGTGACTGGAGTTACGGTGGCATGGTAGCTCAGCGGTTGTCACTGGTGTCTCATATTACCAGGAACCCAATTTCAGTTCCAGCTCCAGACGATTGTCTGTGTAGAGTTTGCACATTCTCCTCGGTGGATTCCACCCACAATTCAAAAGCACGTGCAGATCAATTGGCCATACTAAGTTGCCCATTGTTTAAGTATGTTCAGATTACGGGTATTAGTCAAGGCCAAGTATTAGTGAGCACTTGTTGGGCCAAAGGGCATACATTGGATGTGTTCTATTATTCGAGAGAATGAGGGCAATAGGAAAACATTATTCATTATATGAACAGTCCGAATCAGGGAAATTATATTCATGAAGTTTTTCTGGCTGAGAGAAGTAAACTGGAGCGTCAGAGGTGATTTGGTGACCTCTGTGTAGTTATTTCACTTTTAGCATCTGGCAGATGTTACAGGGATCTGGAAGGCTGATGGTGTTTCAAAAGATGGGGATGTATTTACAATCTGAATATTGCAGAGATAATGAGCTGTGTAGCGGTAGAAGGTGGTTACAGACTTGGGAGCTGTATCAGAGTGAAAAGGATATTGCAAGGCTGGTTAGGCATTGGATTAGGTTACACAGCAAGAAAAATTGTCGAGACTGGAGCAAAGAAAAGAGAATGGCAAAGTTGTAGGTGTTGGAGAAATTTCCATATGCGATGAGGATTATAGTGACTGGAGAAGGCTGTGAAGTTAAGGACATTTGACAGGCCACGAGGGAGTAAGTGATGTTGGCGATGACGTGGTCTAGAGTAGATTGCAAAGATTGAGAAGTTTCAATGGATCGAGCAGTTACAGAGGGATGGAGAGTTGTGAGCACTTCAGAAATGTTACATAAAGAGGGAGAATTGCAAAATCTGGAGGTGATTCCAGAGAAAGGAAGTTTATACGGCTTGCATGAGTTACTGAGATAAGGAGGTCAGCATGGGCTGATGGTGATTGCAGAGAATCATAGAATCTCAGCAGGTTAGAAACAGGCCATTTGGCCCAAGGGATGTCCACACCCAGCCAGACCCATCTCTCCACCCTAATACTCTGCATTTCCCAAATCCGCACATCCCTAAACGCGCTGAACAAATCTGCATGGCCCATTTATCAAAACTGAAGAGACGGAGATACCCAAGCAGACACAAGGAAAATGTGCAAACTCCTCACAGATCGTCTCCCGGGGCTCGAATTGAACCCAGCTTCCTGGCACTGTGAGGCAGCCGTACTAACCAAAAAGCCACCATGCAGCCGTACAGAGTTCATAATATATCGTACAGGATCAAACTCGTTGAAGAGGCAAGATATTATTCGATTTGGAGGAGTCTCAAGATATCAGGCTGAACGACGCAGACATCTTATGACAGAAGCATGACATTTGGCCAATCATGGTTACACCAGCCCTTCAACTGAACACATTGCTGTGGAATAACCTCCTCCTCCCACGTATTCTTACACGTTAGTTTTTTGTATCAATAATCATCCAATCTCCACTTGAATATTTCCATTAACATACATCTACAGCACATCCAAGTGCATTCTGAGTACTCGCAGATATAAATTTTCCAGGTGGAACTCCCTCTTCTGGTTTCGAACCAGCATTACTCAATCTTTTAACACGCTCTCTGTGAGGTGTGCACAGTGTATTCATGGACAGCTGTGCGTGGGCTTTCGGTTTTCGTATAATCCCGGCCAGCTCTACGATGTCTAACCGATCCTTCAGCATTATTCTTGCTTTGCAATTGGATTCTCTACCTGCCATCGATTCGATTGTTCTCCATCATCGAGGAAGGGTTAGGTTTATTTATCCTGCTCTTCCCATTTGAGGGGCCATTCCTCGATTGTACCCAAGCCGCCTCCTCACTAAAAGGAGCCTATGGTTCTTTTTTTTTTCTTTTCTAACCAACGGAGTGTTCCAGTGAAACTTTCCCAGCTTCATTCTTACCACATTGGAGGCCACACACAGTCAACGAACTTTTCTGACTCTCAATTTTTGCATGCCATTCTCACTCGGAATTATTGCAAATCATTCTCCATCATTATCCTGAAATTCTAAAAGAATGGTTCCTGTGTCCCAAAACGATTCCTTACTGATACTGGATCCACTTGCTCAATCTCTTTCCTAAGCCCCAGGTGCAACAGTACATGCTGTCTTGCGCTGAACACACATTCCAACAGTAAGCTCTCCTCTATATAATCCAGATACACCCACCCCTCATGACCTTGCACGAGCAGTATCCCAATATATACCTGGATAACCTACGTTTCTCACGGTATGAAGGTAGAGAAGTGTTCTGTACCTTCAGAAAAGTTAAAAGAAAACAAACTACCTGACAGCACCAAGTGTTCTAAACAAGATAGACTATAACATTTTTGTTCCAGCAGCTAGAGTAGCTGGCTGCCTGGAGAGCAAAAAGCAAACTCAAATTACGCCAATCAGTTTAAATAACAAAGAAAATCCAAACTCAACTCAAGTTTGAACAAAGTATATTGACGATATTAAAAACCAATGACGCAATGCGGTGTTTTGAGGGATCGTCCGAGAATTTAAAGGTTTGGGTGTTGGATTTGTTATTTGAACTTGTTAGAGAGATTTTAATAGATGTGGATATTAAAAATATCCCAGTAGGTTTTAACATTTACAGGTTAGTGCCCGACATCTTTAAATAAAACGTCGGTAATCTCTTTGATTAATTTTCTTGAATTTTGGCTGATTAAATTACAACTGAGAGAAGTGGTAATTAAAATTGTGAAAGAGAATGTGGAATTTGAACGTGATTCTCAAACGTGCCAAGAAATTTTAGAAGGAAATAAATATACCATAGTTTTAGAATGAGCAACGAGGTTAGGTTTGGGTTTAACGAAGGACAAAGGGAAAGCTGTAATTGAAAGGGCATTACTCGAACTTCGACGTGTGTCAGAGAAACAAAAAA
>NW_025213419.1:0-13451 GCF_004010195.1 Chiloscyllium plagiosum | reverse complement strand
AAAAAAAAACATAAATTAATCGTTTCCAATAGAAGACCATGTTTCAGTGCCAGATTAAGATTGGGCAAGTTACAGTGGCAGTAATTGAGAGGCTATCAATTCCAGGAGATAAAATCAAGGACTACAGATACTGGAAACCAAAGTCTAAGTTCGAGTGGTGCTGGAAGATAAAAGGTCAGGCACCTTCCAAGAAGCAGGAAAACCGACGTTTCGGGCAAAAGCCCTTCATCAGGAATAGAGGCAGGTAAATCTCTCCACTCTGCAGGCACCCTGCCTCTGTTCCTGATGATGGGATTTTGCCCGAAACGCCGATTTTCCTGCTTCTCGGAAGCTTCCTGACCTGGTTTGCTTTTCCAGCACCACTCTAATCTATCAATTCCAGGAATTAAGTTTGTCCATGGGAATGATTTGGCAAAATCCAAAGTGGCAGTAAAACCCCTTGCTGTGGATCAGCCCACGGAATACCAAGAAACTGATGTGTTAAACCAGAAACATTTGCACAGATTGCGTGGTGACCAGAACAATATCATAAGTACGAGCAAAAAGTAAAGAACAAGATGACGGAGTTGAGGGGCAATTAGCGGATACCCTGTTTGACATCATGATGCTAGAAGAGCTTCAATAGGCAGCGGGTCAAACACAAGTGTGTAGTCCTGAAAGGATAAGCGTTTTGCAACACTAAGACAAGACGATAAAAGTTACATCTGTGGATGAGTACTCCAAAAATGAGGCAGAGAATATTCTGGAGGGTTATTATCTGCAAGATTGAAACCTGAGATGGAAATGGAGACCACCACAGGCTAGTGCAGAGGAGAAATGGGCCAAAGTGTACGAGGTTGGTTGCCAGTATAACACAGACAGGAAGTGCTAGGGGTAGCATACGACCTAACTGTTGGAGGTCACATTGGGGTAGGAAAGACTCAGGCTAAGGTACGAAAGCACTTCTATTGGCCAAGAAAGCACAAGGATGTGGTTAGCTTTTGCTGAACGCGTCATGCATGCCAAACGGTAATTAGGCCACAGAATGTAACAAAACCAGCACCTTTGTGGCCAATTCCTGCAATCGGAGAACCTTTCACACAGCTTGTGATTGTGTAAGTCCCCTTCTGAGAACTAAATGTGGAAAAAATACTTGTTAACCACAATCGATGTGGCTATCAGTTTTCACAGGCAAAGCCATAACTGAGTATCGAGGCAAAAGCAGAGGTAGACAAATTTTAGATTTCGTCACACGGTATGGCCTACTGAGAGAGAGTCATTCGGACTGAGGGTAAACTTTTACTGAGGAGACCTTTACGGGGGTTATGGATAGCTTATGTATACAACACGTGAAATCCAGTGCATATGTTTCTGAATCCCAGGGTGCTTAAGAAAGGTGACATCAGAACTTGTATACCATATTGAGAAGATGCTGTCAGGATTACCTGAATGATTGGAATAAAGATATTCCATGCGTATTGTTTGCCGTTAGAGATGCATCAATCGAATCTACTCAGTTCACTCCCTTTGAGGTAATATTCGAGCATGAAGTGAGACTTTCCTTGAAATTAATGGTAGAAAAATTGACAAATCGAAAGTCGGATATCTTACACTTAAATTATGTATTGGAGGTGAGGGAGAGCTTAAATCGTGTAGGTGAGTTAGGTAAAGAGCACCTAAAGTGGCCACAATGTTGGATGTAGCTGCTAGCTGATGAAAGCTCTGTGATTCGGACGTTTTCCCGAAGGGATGACGTGTTAGTATTATAACCACTGGTAGTAGATCCCTTCAAAGTCAGGTTGAGTCGTCCCCACCTAACTGAGAAGAAGTTGAGTCAGGCGAACTATCTCGTACTTATGCTGGGTACGTGTCAGTATGGTATCAATAAGGTATCGAGTATAGTATGCGAACATATTGAAACTATGCTAAATAGGAGAAGAAAGAACTGGTGACACACGTGTAAATTACTTCCTCACAATGTGAGGATTCAAAACCAAATGACGTCAATTTTGATCTTTCTCAAACTAGAACCCGCATACCCCCCTAGTATTGCGTCATCAACTAACAAGGAAACATTTGAATGTTGGAGGTGATTTAATTGTTGTCCATTTACCAGAGAATGTTACAGGTAGAGGAAGGGTATGACGACTGCCAAATATTGCAACAGTAGGTCGCGGTCTAGGTGCTGGAGTATGTGACAAGGATAGTGAGGGGTGCAGGGCTGAAAGAGGTTTTGGTGATCGGCAGGAGTATGGATGATGGAATATTTTACAGGGATACGGAGGGTTGTGGAAGCAGGAGTCTGTTTCCCAGATAAGGAGAGTTGTCGAGACTGGGCATGGTTAAAGAAATAGGGAGTGGCCAGGGGCTGGACGTGTTTAAAGGAATACAGATTCGAGGTTGGTCCTGAAAAAATGTTACAGGGATAGGGAGGAGTGCAGTATCTGGAGGAGGTATCAAGGTTAGGGAACGACGTAGGGTCTGGAGACTCCTAACGGGATAGGTCTTCAGAGTAGTTTCTGGAAAGTTTTACAGGGATATGAAGGAGTGTAGGTGGTGTAGCATGTTACAGAAAAGCGAAGAGGTGTAGGTGCTGGAGAATCTTACCCAGATAACGATGTCTTTTAGGCTGGACAGTGTTACAGCAAAAAAGGGTGGGCAGGTTTAATAAGGACGGTTTAAACTGATAGAGAGTGGAAATGATCTTTGAGAATTTTAAGGGATAGTGATGAGTGCAGGAGTTGGAGGACATGTCAGGGTAGGAAAAGTTGTAGGTTCTGGAGAATGACGTCAATTTTGATCTTTCTCAAACTAGAACCCGCATACCCACCTAGTATTGTGTCATCAATTAAAAAGGAAACATTTGAATGTTGGAGGTGGTTTAATTGTTGTCCATTTACCAGAGAATGTTACAGGTGGAGGAAGGGTATGACGACTGCCAAATATTGCAACAGTAGGTCGCGGTCTAGTTGCTGGAGTATGTGACAAGGATAGGGAGGGGTGCAGGGCTGAAAGAGGGTTTTGTGATCGGCAGGAGTATGGGTGATGGAATATTTTACAGGGATACGGAGGGTTGTGGAAGCAGGAGTCTGTTTCCCAGATAAGGAGAGTTGTCGAGACTGGGCATGGTGAAAGAAATAGGGAGTGGGCAGGGGCTGGACGTGTTTAAAGGAATACAGATTCGAGGTTGGTCCTGAAAAAATGTTACAGGGATAGGGAGGAGTGCAGTATCTGGAGGAGGTATCAAGGTTAGGGAACGATGTAGGTTCTGGAGACTCTTAACTGGATAGGTCTTCAGAGTAGTTTCTGGAAAATGTTACAGGATATGAAGGAGTGTAGGTGGTGTAGCATGTTACAGAAAAGCGAAGAGGTGTAGGTGCTGGAGAATCTTACCCAGATAACGATGTCTTTTAGGCTGGACAGTGTTACAGCAATAAAGGGTGCGCAGGTTTAATAAGGACGGTTTAAACTGATAGAGAGTGGAAATGATCTTTGAGAATTTTAAGGGACAGGGATGAGTGCAGGAGTTGGAGGACGGATCTGGGTAGGAAAAGCTGTAGGTTCTGGAGAAAGTTAGAGATAACGAAGTGTAAAATTTCTGGAGGAAGATACAGTGGTAAGCAGTGCTGTCGTTGCTGGCGAATGTTACGAGTATCACATTTGGGTGTAGGTGAGGGAAAATGTTTCAGAGAGAGAGGAGTTAATCTGCTGGAGAATATTTCAGGGATATTGAGTCTGTGTAGGTACTAGAAAATGTTACAGCGAAAGGGAGTGTGTGTATGTGCTGTCGAATGTTGCAAGGATATGAAGGGGTATAGAGGCTGGGGAATACCGACAGGGATTGGGAGTCAGTGCTGCAGCGATATGACGGGGTATAGGTGCTGGAAAATAACAAAGGGATGAGGAGTGGTTGTCAGTATTGGTGATTGTTGCAGGGATAGCGTGTGAGTGTCTATGGCTTTGCCTGTGAAAACTGGTAGCCACATCGAGACTGTTACATGGATAGGAAGGCGTGTAGGTGCTAGGGAATAACGACAGGGATGGGAAGTGGGTGTCAGTGCTGGAGAATGTTGCTGGGATAGGGTGTGAGTGTCGGTACTATAGAATCTTGCAGGGAGGTGGAGTGGGTGCCGGTGCTGGAGAACACTATAATGATTCAGAGGCTTTAGGTGCTGGGGAATGTTACAGGGATAGGGAGGGTTGGAGGTTCGGGAGAATGTCACAGAGAAAGTGATGAGTGTATGTTTTGGGGAATGATACAGGAATCAGGAGTGGGTGCAGATGCTGGAAAATGTTTCAGGGACAGGTAGGGCAGAAGTGCTGCAGAAATGTTTAGGGAAAGGGAGGTATGTGGAAGCTGTTACAGGATAGAGAGTTGTGCAGATATTATAGTAGTTTATACGTGTCGGGAAGCATATAGGAGCTGGAGAATATTAGAGGTGGAGGGAAGGACTGTCAACTATTACAGGCATCCTCAGCAGAGTAGGTTGTGGAGAATGTAACAGGGTAAGAGAGTGTGTATGTAGGCGATGGAGAATATGACAGGGACAGAGAGCAGAGCCGATGGTACAGATGGTTACAGGCATGGGGAATTCTGTTGGCGTTGGTGAATGTTACTTGAATAGACAGTTTGTATCGGGGCAACAGAATGTTACTTGTATAGCGCGTGTGTCGGGTCTGGCGAATGTTACAGGAATCGGGAATGGGTGCAAGTGCTGGGGAATGTAACAGAGAGAGGGAGGTAAGCAGGTGCTGGAGACAGTTGCAGGGATATTGAGGGTGAGGATGTCAGAGTGTGTTATAGGTGCAAGGAAGGAATTAGGCGCTGGAGAACTTTGCAGGTGTGGAGAGGGGTGTATCCGCTTTAGAATGTCACGGGATAGGGAGTAGGTGAAGCGACTGGAGAATGTTACAGGGATAGGGAGCGGTATAGATGCTGGAGAAAGTCACAAGGATAGGAAGTGTGTGTAGGTCCTGGAGCATATACCGGAATAGACAGTGGGTGTTGGAGAAAACCACAGGGATACAGACGACTGCAGTTGCTGGAGATTGGTTTCAGGATTGGTTATAGGTACTGGAGAATGTTACAGGGATAAGCAGAGATATAATTTCCAGGGAATGGTAAAGCGGTATGGAGGTCTGCAGGTGCTGGGCAATCTTAAACGGATAGGGAGGGGTGTAGGCCCTGGTGAATGCTTCATGATTAGCGAGTGGGTGTAGGGCTCTGAGATGTTCCGTAGATTGTGAGTGATGAGTGTCCTGGTGAATGTGGCAGGGATCAGGAGTGGTGCAGGTGCTGTAGAATGTTACAGGGCTAGGGTGAGGCTGCAGGGGCCAGAGAAGCTAACATGGATGGGGAGTGGATGTAGGTACTGGAGAATGTTACAGAGATCGGGAGTGGTATAGGTGCCAGAGAATGGTAAAGTTGTAAAGAAGGCTGTCGGTGCTCGGCATTGGTAAATGATGGGGAGGGGCGTCGGTCCTGGCGAATGTTACATGAACAGTGAGTGTCTGGCTCCGAGATGTTACATAAGTTGGGAGTGGTGAGGATCTTATTGATGTGACAGCGATCTGGAGGGGTGCAGATGCCGGAGAATGTTACAAAGATAGCGAGTGGATGAAGGTGCTAGACACTTTTACAGGATGAGGTTGTAGTCGTACTGGTTGGAGATTTTACAGGGGGAGGAAGGGTGTTAGTTTCTCGAGGATGTTCCGCGGAGAGGCAGTGATTGTCGGTGCTGGGGTATGTGTGTGGAGATGTTACAGTGATATGGAAAAGGGTGGGCCCTGAGGGAATGATACGGGGATATGGAGCGGTGCAGGTGCTGGAGAGTTTTATAGGGCAAGTAAAGATGTCTAGATTCTGGTGAATGTTACAGTAATAGGGAGTTGTGTATGTGCCAAAGAATGTTATTTAGGCAGGGAGGTGTGTAGATGCTGCAGTATGTTACTGAGATAGCAATGTGTGTAGTTACTGGAAAAGGGTGTAGGGATAGAGTGGGACAGTTAATAAAGAAGTTTACAGGAATCGGGCGGGTGTAGGTGTTGGAGAATATTTCAGTGACGGAGAGTAGTTGAAGGAGCTGGAAAATGTTAAAGCAATAAGGAGTAGGTGTACAGTTTGGATTCTTACAGGAACAAGGAGTGGTGCAGGTGTTGATGAAGTTTACAGGGATCGGAAGGGGAGGAGGACCAGGAGAACGTGATCAGAATAGGGAGGTGTGTAGATACTGGAAAATGTTACAGTGTTTGAGGGGTGTTAGCGGTGAATAATGTTATAGGGATAGGGTGTTGAACTGCAGTGACAGGGACAGCGATTGAGTCACAGAGTCATAGAGATATACAGCATGGAAATAGACCCTTCGGTCCATTCCACCCATTCCGACCAGATATCCCAACCCAATCTTGTCCCACCTGCCAGAGTCCTGCCCATATCCCTCCAAACCCTTCCTATTCATATACCCATCCAAGTGCATTTTAAATGTTGCAATCGTACCAGCGTCCACCACTTCCTCTGGCAGCTCATTCCATCCACGTACCACCCTCTGTGTGAAAAAGTTGCCCTCTCTTTTATATCTTTCCCGCTCACCTTAATGCTATGCCCTCTCGTTCGGGACTCCACCACACAAGGGAAAAGACTTTGTCTATTTATCCGATCCATGCCCCTCATGATTTTGTGAAACTCTATCAGGTCACCCCTCAACCTCCGATGCTCCAGGGATAACAGCCCTCGCCTGTTCAACCCCTCCCTATAGCTGAAATCGTCCAACCCTGGCAACAACCTTCTAAATCTTTTCTGAACCCTTTCAAGTTTTACAACATATTTCTGATGTTAAGGAGAACAGAATTGTATGCAATATTCCAACAGCGGCCTAACCAATGTCCTGTACAGCCGCAACATGACCACCTAACTCCTGGAATCAGCACTCTGTCCAATAAAAGAAAGCCTACCAAGCGCCTTCTTCATTATCCTGTCTCCCTGCGACTCCACTTCAAGGAGCTAAAGGTCGTTTTGTTCAGTAACATTCCCTCGGACATTACTATTAAATGTATAAGTCCTGCTAACATTTCCTTTCACAAAATGCAGCACTCGCATTTGCCTGAATTAAATTCCATCTGCCACTTCTCAACCCATTGGCCCATCTGGTCAACATCCTGTTGTAACCTGAGGTAACTTTCTTCGCTGTCCACGACACCTCCAATTTTTGTGTCACCTGCAAACTCACTAATTTCCTCTTCTGCTTGCATCCAAATTATTTATGGTAATGACAAGCGGTAGGATCGATAACCGATCATTGCGGCACTCCATTGGTCACATGTCTCCAGTCTGATAAACAAGCGTCCACCACCACCTTCTCTCTTCTATCTTTGACCCAGTTATGTATCCAAGTGGCTAGTTCTCCCTGTATTCCGTGAGATCTAATCTTGCTAACCAGTCTCCCAGAGGAACATTTTCGATCGCCTTGTTGAAGTCCATCTCGATTACATCTTCCGCTCTAACCCCATCAATCTCTTTATTACTTCTACAAAATGTTTAATCAAGTTTGTTAGACATGATTCCTCACGCTCAAAGCCATGTTGACTATCCCTAATCAGTCCTTGCCTTTCCAAATACAAGTACATCCTGTCCATCAGGATTCTTGCCCACCAACGACGTTAGGTTCACTGGTCTATAGTTCTCTGGATTGTCCTTACCACACTTCTTAAACAGTGGCACCACGTTAGCCAACCTCACGTCTTCCGGCACCTCACCTGTGACTATTGATGATACACATATCACAGCAAGAGGCCCAGCAATGACTTATCTACCTTCCCACAGGGTTCTAGTGTACACCTGATCTTGACCTGCGGATTTATCCACCGTCTTGCGATTCAAGACATCCAGCACTCCCTCCTCTGTAATATGGACATTTTGCAAGGTGTCACTATTTATTTTCCTACATTGTAGATCATCCCTATCCTTTCCCAACATAAATGCTGAAGCAATGTACTCGTTTAGTATCTCCCCCATTTTATGAGGCTATGCACAATGGCCGCCTTGCTGATCTTTGAGGGGCTCTATTCTCTCCCTAGTTATCCTTTTGTCCTTAATATATCTGTACAATACCTTTGAATACTCCTTAATTCTATTTGCCAAAGCTAAGTCATGTACCCTTTTCGCCCTCCTGATTTCCCTTTTAAGCATACTCCTACTGCGTTTAAACTCTAAGGATTCACTTGATCTATCCTGTCTAAACCTTACATATACTTCCTTTTTTCTGAACCAAACCATCAATTTATTTAGTTATGCAGCATTCCTTATACCTACCAATCTTTCCTTTCACCGTAACAGGAATATACTTTCTCAGTATTCTCGTTATCTCGTTCCTGACGGCTTCCCATTTTCCAGCCATCCCTTGAATGTATTTCCAGGAATATCCTCCCACAGCACAGCTGAAATGTGATCTCTTTTCAAAAACGCCTCTGCGCTTCCTCACTTGCATCATCTTCGATCCTTCCTGTAGCATTTGAATCGTGGAACATTAAGCTGCAAGTCTTGCTCATTCCTGAGCTATGTTTGTGTAATTGCGGTGATATCCCAGGCCCATGTTCTTAACCATACCCTGAGTTCATCTTCCTTCCCCGTTAGGTCCCTTGCATTGACATAAATGCAATTTAATTTATTATTCCGAACTTATCACTGCCTGCCCTGACTCTTTGATTTCCTTCTGTTCTCAACAGTCTCATATTGATCTCTTTCCTCACAATCTCCCTGGATGCAACCTCAGCCCCCACCCCCATCCTTCCTAGTTTGAATCCTCCCGATCAGGTCTCGCGAATTTCTCTGCCAGTATATTAGACGTCTTCCAATTTAGGTGTAATCCATCCTTCTTGTACAGTTCACTTCTACCCCAAAAGAGATTGCAATGACCCAAAAATGTGAATCCTTCTCGCATACACAAGCTTCTCAGCCATGCATTCATCTGCTCTATCCTCCTATTCCTGTCCTCACAAGCTCGGAAGTAGGTACTGAGTAATATTGCACGGATAGGGAGTGATGTCGGTTCGGATAATTTAACAGGGAAGTCGTGGTGTGTATTTCTGGAACAATGTGACAGGGATTGGGAGTTGCTGTAGGTGATGAAAGATTTTACAGGGACAAGATTTCCGTGAAAGTGCTGGACACATTTTCCAGGGATAGGGATTGTTCGAAGAGGCTGGAGATGTTACAGGGATCGGATCGTGTATAGGTGCTGGTGACTGTTGGAGGGATGCGGAGGTGTTCCGGAGCTGGAGAGTGTTAAAGAGATAGGGAATGCTAATAAGGGATGGATGGAGAATGTTACATGAATAGGGACTGCATGGTCGTGCTGGAGAAGGTTACCGGAAAAGCGAGGGGTTTAGAGTCTAGAGAAGTTTCCGGGGATAGGGATGGTTGCAAGTGATAGAGAATGTCACAGGATAGGGAGGACGTGTAGGTTTTGCGGAATGTTACACCAATAATTAATGGAATAGTTGCTGGAGAATTTTACAGAAATAAATACGTGTGTAGGAACATGAGACGATCGAAGCTATAAGGACAAGTGAAGGTGCTGTAGAATGTTACAGGGTTAGGGACTGGTATAGGTGCTGGAGAATGTTACAGGAACATGGATTTGGAGTAGTTACAATAATTGAGTATTGTGCAGTTGCTGGTGAATGTTACTGGGATAGGCATGAGAGTAGGTGCTGGCAAATGTTACAGGAATACGGAGTGGGTAGACGAGATGGCCAATGTTACAGGATAAGCGAATAGTTGTACTGGTTGGAAATTTAATGGGGTAGGGAGGCAATTAATTGTTCGATTACGTTACATGGATAACCAGTGGGTGAAGGCCTGGTGAAGGTTACACTAACAGAGTGTGGTGTAGGTGCTGTAGAATATTACTGTGATAGGGAGTAGTGTAGGTGATTCAGAGAGTTACAGGAATACGGAGGGATGTAGGTGCTCGAAAAAAGCTGCAGGGATCGAGAGTGATGGAGGTGATGTAGACGTGTCCAGGAACCGAGTGGGGTGTCGGTGTTGGAGCATGTTACAGTGACAGGGAGTGGGTGAAGGTGCTGGACAATTTACATCAGTAATGAATGGTTTGGAGATCTTACTCTTATAGAGACTGGTAGAGACGTTTACAGGGATCGGGAAGGCTGGAGAAGTTGGATAAAGTGACAGTGGATAGGGAGTGGTATTGTGGCTGGTGAAGGTGACAGGGTCAGTGAGGTGCACAGATGCTGGAGAATGTTAGAGGGACAGGAATCAGTGTTGATGCTGGAGAATGTCACCGGGATATGGGGTGGGAGTACGTGCGGGAGAATGTTACATGGATCGTGAAAGATGTAGGTGATGCAGAATGTGACAGAGAAGTGGTGAGGTGTACGTGCTGGACAAGGGCAACAATATGAGGAGTTTCTGGACTTGCAGGATATTATCACAGGGACAGGGAGTGCGTGATGGTGCTGGACAACCTTACATGAAAAGAGAGTGAACGTAAAGGATAGAAATTTTACAGGGATATGGAGTCGTGTATTTGATGGAGAAGGTTACAGTGAAACCAAGAGGTAACGGTGCGAGAGAATGTTACGGAACAGAGAAAGAGTGTTGGATGTTCAGAATGTTACAGGGAAAGGGAGGGGTGTCGGTGCTGGATAGGGGGCACAGGGATGGGGCATAAGTGTAGTTCTTTGATAAAGTGGCAGATTAGGGAAGGGTGAAGGTGGTGAAAAGGGTTATCGGGATAGTGAGGGGAGAAGGTGTTGGACAATTTTGCGGGATAAAGGAGTTAGTGTAAGGTCTGGAGACATTACTTTTGATATGGAGGTGTATAGGAGCTGGAGAGTCTTACAGATTGAACCCGGGTCTCTGGCGCTGCGAGGCAGCAGTGCTAACCACTGGGCCACCGTGCCGCCCAAGATTGTTCTGGAGAATATTACAGGGATATGGAACGTTGTTGGTGCTGTAGAATGTCACATGGAAAGGAAACGGTGGTGTCGCTGGGGAATGTTACAGCAACAGTGAGTGGGTGAAGCACCTGGAGAATATTACAGGGAGATGGATCGGTTGAGGTGCTGGAGAAAGTTTCACAAATAGGGGGTGGGGTGTGACGGAGCTGAACAGGATTGCAGGCATAGGGAGTGGCTGCATGTGCTGCAGAACGTCACAGACACGGCAGCGACTTTGGGTGCGAGAGAATGTTCCAGGGATTGGTAATGTGTGCAGTTGCTGGAGAACGTTATAGTGATAGGGAGTGGGTGAATGTTCTTGAGAATATTTTAGGAAAAGGGAGTGCGTGTAGGTATGGAGAATGTTACAGCAATCGGCAGCTGGAGAATGCCACAAGAATATGGAGTGGTGAACGTGCTGTGCAATATTACAAGGATAGAGAGAGATTTAGTTGTGGTAGAGTTTTGTGGAAGAATATGGAATGACTGTACGGTTTAGAGATGCCAAATGTTAACGGTGTGGTATAGGTGCTGCTGAAAGTTGCAGTTATAGAGGGCGTATCGATGCTGAAGAATGTTACAGGCAGGGGGTTGGTGAAGGTGCTAGACAGTGTTAAAGCAATCATCAGTAGTTGTACAGTTTGGTGATCTTACAGGAATAGTGGGTGATGCAGTTTGGCTCCTTGTTTACAGGGGTAAGGGTGGATTACGGGTTGGAGAACGCGACCGGAATAAGGTGAGGTAGCCGGCCTGGCGAATTTTCCTGTTATAACAAGGAATAGAGGTGCTGGAGAATGCAACTGAATAATGTTACATGGATAAGGAGAGATGAAGCTGTTGGAGAATGTAAAAGTGATAGGAGAAGTGTAGGTTCTGGAGAATGGTACCGCGATAAGGTGATGTGTTGATCCTGGAAAAAGTAGCAGGGATCGGGAATGGTAGGAGGTGCTTGGAAAGGGAATGTGTGTACGTCCTGGACAAAGTTACAGAGATTTGTGGCGTTGCTGTAGAATGTTAGACGCAGTGGGACGCATGTTGTTGCAGCAGAATGATACAGGGAGAGGCAGTGGGCGAAGGTGCGTAACAAATTAACAGGGATAGTGGGTCGCTGGAGGGGAGGGAAGTGTTGCATGAAAAGGGAGGGATGCAGGTATTGGAGAATGTTACAGGGAAATGGTTGGGTTTAAGTGCTCGAGAAGGTTACAGGAATGGAGCGGGATGGAGGTACTGCAGAATGTCACAGTGAGTGGGAGAAGTGCAGGTGCTGGAGAATGTGACAGATAGAGGAAGGCTGTCGTGGCTGGGGAAGGTTACAAGGATTGGGAGAGGGTGTTGGTGCTGGAGAATGTTTCAGAGAGAGGGAGCCTTTCACGTGCGAGAAAATGATCATGGATAGAGGATGGGGTATGTAGGGGTTGGAACAAATTACAGGCATAGGAAGTGGCTGTAGGTGCTGGAGAATGTTCCAGTGATCGGTAGTGTGGGTAGATGCAGTAGAATATTACAGGAAAATGGAGTGCATGTACCTGCCAGAAAATGTTGCAGGAATATGGAGTGAGTGTCTGTGTGGTGAATATTACTGCGATAAGCAGCAGTGTAGGTGATGGAGAACAGTACAAGGATACGGTCTGGTTTAGGTGCTGCACAATGTTGCATGATTAGGGAGACCTTTGGTGTGGCAGAATTTCGCAGTAATTTGGACTGTGTGCCGGGTTCAGTGATGTTAAATGGATACAGTGTGGTATAGATGCTGGTGAATGTTACAGCTATAGACAGGGTGTAGATGGTGGACAATGTCACAGTGACAGGGAGCAAGTGAAGGAGCTAGAGAATGTACAGCAATAGGAAGTTGTTGCACGGTTTGGAGATCTTACAGGAAAAACGTGTGGTACAGGTGCTGGAGAATTTATGAGGGATCGGGGAGAGTTTAGGAGTCAACGAACGTTACCAGATAAGGTGAGTTGGCGGGGCTGGAGAAGGTTACAGGGATAGTAACGGCTGGAGGTGCTGGAGAATGTTACAGGGACAGACAACGGTGCAGGTGTTGGTGAATGATAAACGGATATCGAGAGATGTAAGTGCTCGATACTGTTACATGGATAGAGATTGGTGTAGGTGCTGGAAAATGCAGAATGATAGGCAATGTGTTTACGTTCTAGAGACCAATACAACGATAGGCAGATGTGTAGGTGCTGGAAAACGTGACAGGGATCGGGAATGGGTCTTGGTGCTTGACAATTTTACACGTCTCGTGAGGTTAGTTGTTGCTGGATAACATTAGAGGGATAGGGACGTTTGTTGGTGCTACAGAATGTTCTAACGACTGGGAGAGCTTTAGAAGCTGGAGAGTCTGACCAGAAGACGGAGGATTGTCATGGCTGGAGGAGGTTACAACGATAGGGAGTGAGTGGAAGTGCTGGAGAATGTTTTTAACATAGAGAGCTGCTCAGGTGTCAGAAAATCATCACGGATAGAGGATGAGTTATGTCGGGTTGGACAGGCTGATAGGAATAGGC
>NW_025213418.1:31007-32935 GCF_004010195.1 Chiloscyllium plagiosum | reverse complement strand
TGTGTAATCATCAGACCACTGCAGCATTTGTTTTGTATGCACAGGACAAGGGGCAGAAAAGGTTTGGCTCTTGGTTGGTTTGAGTGCACCTTCCAGGTCCGTTATACTTCCAGACTCATCTTCTTATTATACTGAAGCCGAGATGAAGTTTGGATTGCTGTTCTGCAAGAAGCAGATTCATTTCACTGCCGCTCATCAGCAAAAGTCCCCAAGAATACTAGAGTTAAACTCACAGCGCTGTCAGAGGGGTGGAAGGTGAAATAGACCGAACAGCTGCTTACGGACTCCTTTAATTGCTCGAACCCACCGACCCAATCACTGCGATTCTTGGGAATTGTAAGGAAACAAACACCAAAATGCACTCTCAGCTTTGTGAATCTTTAAGAGCTCTTTGCGAAGCGGAATCAGGAGAGTGAAACGTGAATTTTCGGACTGAACAAAGACAGTCTGAAAACTTGCTCCTTTTTCTGGAGGAGCTCTGATGTTCTCGGCGACATGAAGTGTTCCGAGATATTGTTTCCTGTCAGACCTACTCGGATTTTGTAGTTGTGAAAATCAGGAATAATAAATACGAACTTTCGCCCCGAGACTCTGGACCCGGGCAGTGGTGGTTGAAGCGCCGAATCCTACATACTATACCATCAGGGATGGAGGTAAGAGAGCCTCCATCGTTAGTTACGGAAACGGCTTTACGCTTTTTAGTATTCCTTGGAGATAACTTTCTCCTCTAAAATGATGGCGTCATTGACTTTTTACAACGCTGATAGTGGCCCATTGTCCCGGTTTCCAGCACCTGGCCTGTATACTTGAGAGCTCTGCAGTTTCAAGTGATCATTTCAATGATATTTTGCCTGGAACGTTTTCAACTCAAACGACACAATAAATTGCACTGAAGTTTGAGGTGGTCATCAGAAGCAGTAGAGTGCTGAAAAAACTCGCCAGTTCTGGTAGCATTTGTTGGAAAAATCAGAGCTAATGTTATGGATTCAGTGACGTTTCCTCATACATAGTTCTTCCAGCTACATGTGATTTTGTCTGAGATTTAAAGATGTGTTCATGTGCCTTCGGGGAACTGAGCCTCATTTTAATCGACAGAGAGAGTCATGCAGACACAAACCCCCGGCAGTGACAGAGACCTCAGGAATGAGCAAATGCAGGAAGTAGGATTTCAACGGCTTGGCTTATTATCCCATTTCAGACTCAAAAGCAGAATCTGTTTAGAGAAAAGTGCTCCTTTTGATGTTCGATGCGGCAGTTGTACCAAAATCGCACGTGCCTCGGGGAGGTGCAAATCACATTCCCAGGCTTACAAGAGCAACAATGTCACTACTGTGTAACAGCAGCACACCTGTAAGTTGGGGGTCTCATGAACTAAATACTGCGTTATAACAGATGACTAACTAGCGTGTGAATTTCAAATAAGTTTTAACAGAGTTAAGGTACAATGTAAAGAATGATTGGAGAGTGCAATGCTGAATCAGGTCGTGCCCAGTGTGATATCAATAGAGATCTTTCCTGGTTGTTTAATCATTAGAATTTAGTGCCATCTGTGCCATGTCCATTTAATGTTTAAGATTTGCAGTAATCAATATGAAATACTGCCTGATCTTCAGAAGTAGAATGAAGCAGTGGATCAATCGTGGAAATGTACACAACAGAAACATATCCTTCGGACCAAATTTCTAATGCCGACCAGATATCCTAGCCTAATTAGATTACATTACAGTGTGGAAACAGGCCCTTCGGCCCAACAAGTCCACACCGACCCGCCGAAGCGAAACCCACCTATACCCCTACATTTACCCCTTACCGAACACTATGGGCAATTTAGCATGGCCAATTCACCTGAACTGCACATCTTTGGATTGTGGGAGGAAACCGGAGCACCCGAAGGAAACCCACGCAGACACGGGGAGAACGTGCAAACT
>NW_025213418.1:14368-28752 GCF_004010195.1 Chiloscyllium plagiosum | reverse complement strand
TTACATCCTTCATCTTGCTGAGCTTGTGCCAATTTGTTTATTGGATCTGGTAGTAATCCAGAAAATATTCCTTTCTGTGTATATTTTCTAATTTAGCACCAGGCTATAGTCCATCAGCACAAATTCATTCTTCTTCCGAATTACATCAAAATCTGGATCCTTCCGCTCCCACTCCAAGTTCTTCTGCAGCCGAGTTGAAAATTCGGAAAATGGGCACCAGGCAGACAATATACCCTTTGCGACCCTTCAGTCAGGCAATAGGAAACAGTCTGTATTTTCTGGTAGCGACTGTCACCAGTTTTACCGACATTTCTCTTTTCTCTCTCCTCCTGAATAGCCACCTCGACCACATTGTCTGTTGAGTGTTTGCTCATTCTCCCTGCAGTCAGGATTCTCATCAACACAGAGAGAAAGTATCTCAGAACTGTTGGACAGGTTGAAGGTCTCAGACCCCTTCAGTACTACGCTCTGATTCTTTCTTCCTGCCTCACTCATTGCCACACCTTTCTGTCACTGTTCTCTGTCCGATTTGAGGTAGTTAATCTGAGGAGTGTGACAATCCCCTCTGCAATAAAAACAGTGTGCCTTAGATTTAACGCTAACAAATCATCCTGTAACCATTGCTAATTGTTCAAGATAATTCCAAACATCTGACAAACATAGCGTGTAGACGTGCTTCGTAATGTGCAATTTGAATCCTTAGATAATGCCCATAGTAACTCAATCATATTTTGGGTAACAGCCGAACGTGCTGACTAAATGCACCACAGAGTCTGAGCTAAAAAAAAACCCAGTAATATTCCGAAATCTGGGTGTCAGCGCGTTCCGTCTTCAGACTGCAGTGACTGAAACCGCAATTATCCTGTACAAGTTTTACTTTATCAAAAGACAGGCCGCGACTTCGATTGTGCAGAGATGAGGACAGCGGAATGCCAGAAAGTGCAAACTCATTCATGTCACCAGGAAACAATTTTATGTGTGGATACACACAACGTATTTCTGCAGCCTGGACAATAACAGGAAAATGGGAATGGAACCCCGCACATGTTTGTTTTTACCCCACAGAGATTGTTTTGTCTGTTGTTGTCTCTGTCTTGAATCCACCCTCTGACGTACAGACTCGAATCAGTCTCCCCAGAAGCAAGTTTACTGCTGAATCTTTGAAGCAGGAGGGGAAAGGCCAGGTTGAGCAGAGTGGAGACAATGAATTGAAGAAGGGAGGAATGAGGGGGTCAGAGAAAAAAGGGGGCCTGTTGGTTTATGGCGATAGCTCGGAGCGGAGTGTGGCGCTGATTGATGTGAAGGAAGATGGACTGGTAGGAGAGTCAAGAGGGCGGTGCAAGGTTGGAGGGTTTAATCTGCGATGGGAGGATACGGAGGGGAAATGAGGTAACTGGTGAAATCAACCGTGTAGCTTGTATTTGATAGTGGGCGATGCCCAGGACGTGCATGCACTTGGATTGGGACGGGGAGATGAAGTAGTCATCTCCAGCACGGTGGAATTGTTTGGTGCATGTTTCCGAGAGATGTTCTCTGCAACGCTCTGCGTGTTCCCGTCCTATCTCCCCAGTGTCAAGGAGACCGTGTCGAGAACAACAGACACGGTAAATGAGGTGATTGCATGTGCATGATAATCTCTGCTGGATGTTGAAAGATCCTTGTGGCGGTGAATAGAGTTGAGGTGGTTGTCGAAGGTGAATGTTTTTCACCTCTTGCGGTGGCAAGGGTAGACCTGGTTTAAGCCTTCTATTCTCCAAGGAGAACTGATCTAATTTCCCAATCTACCTTTACAGCTGACATTGTGCATACGATGCACCATTCACATTATACTGTTCAGCGCTGTCTCAAATCACTTAATTTCCCCACTTCCTGAAGTTTCACGAGCAGAACTGAGCAATAGTGCAGCTGGAGGTTTCATTCAGACTCGGATTGACTAACTGAACATTCTGAAACACGTTTTCACTTTGAAAAAGTGCTTTCCTTTGTCGTGTTTGCTGCAATAGTAGCTCTTCCCCATCCCGACTTCAGGCACTCCGAACTCATTTACCGAAACTATTTTTTGAGAAAATCGATTGAATATTTTTGTGGACGTGCAGAACAGACATATGGGCACGTCCGAGATTTGAACCAGAATCGAAATTACTGAAAGCCCAAAACCCAAACAAAGACATTCAATAAGCAATGGAACACAGTCTGAACATGTCACCGGGTCAAATTCATTCCGCATCGCTCCTTGGAATTTAGAGCAGGAAAGTGTTTCCAGAACACCTGATTCCCATTCTGTTTATCTGCTCACTGACATTGCTGTTTGCCCCGCATTAAGGAACCAGACTGTCTACATTGGGGTCCTAGTAAACATTTTGTTTCTACTTGCAAGCTGTGCTTCGAGAGGCCAGAGCCTGTTCGTTTCCCTGCCCAGTTCAATCACGGTGGGCGGCATCAGTCATGCGGAAGGAAATGAGTAACGTTGATTGTGGATTTGTCCGAACCTCATTTTTATCCGAGAAATGGAAATGTACTGAGCTGTCCAGAAAGGAAGAAATGGACACTGGCGATTCTTCCTCCAAGTAAATTAATGTAAGTTCTCTTGCTTGCAGCCTGTTTGGAGGTCAGAGTTCGTCTTCATACATAAGTCCCGCAGAAAGTTTAATGCAATACGGCCTTCCATTTGTTTCCTCCGACCGGGCAAGCAGTTAACATCTGAGCACCAATTTTCCCAGATGAAGCGAATTCAAGAGAAACGCTCGCTCAGCGACAGTCATCACCACAGCCCTGAGTTGCGCATCTGCAGAAAGTCCAACGCAGCATTGAGTATTAAAAACGAGACGCTGTTTCTCCCTCTGTCCCAGAGATAGGGAGAGGGATGGCATAATCACGCGGTATCATTCCTATCCCACTGAAACATACAGCCATCCAGTCCCCGACGACTCTCTGTCACTTGTGTCTCTCCGAGGTTATTCACAAACGGTGATACATTTCCAAACACTATGAAACTGTGTTTGTGTGTTGATGCTGTCTCTCAAATGCTGATCATCTTTCCATTCATGCCTGAGCCAGTAATGAATAACGCTAATGATTACTCGTCAGGACAGTATAGTTTCGATTCCTACCTGGCACAAAAATAATGCAGGCTTTTATTGTACTTACAAACCAATCGTCCTTTTTGTTCTGAAGCCGAATTGACGTATAATTTCCTGATCTGCAGGAACCTTCAGTCACTGTCCCCAATAAAATCAGAGACATTGTCCTTACATCATCACCGGAGGGGAACTCAAATTGTCCCACACGCTCTTCATGGGGACCTTTCCATTTCATTCATTCAATTACCCAATCACTGCGATTCCTGGGAATGGCAAGGATACAACATGAATAGTCAAGTCGCAGCTTTGAGAATCTGTTGAAGTTCTGTCTGAAGTCGTATCAAAGAAGAATGAAGAATGAACTGCTCGACGGAGCAGAGATGACAGAGGCACCATTCGCTTCTTTAAACGGGTGGATCACTGTCTCTGACTTTCTCGAGGACATTAATTGATCTGAAGCATTAAAAATACTCCCGACACAGATGTTCTCCTTTTCATGTTACTGTTGTTAAAGAAAAACGCACTTTTTGTTACCTGGCCAGGAATTGAACAGAAATAGTTGCCAAACAGTGACTGAGATGTGGTTACTCAGAGTGGGCTGAATCTTTAACTTCGATTTTGTTGAAGGCTGCTACTGAAAGATTTCTACAAAACATCAAGGGTTTAGGCGATACTGCAGGATATTGTTGAAATGTATTCCCGATAACAATGTAGTTTCACATCAGTTATTTCACCAATTTGCTCACAAAAGCAAATAACTGCTGCTGCGAAATACCATAGAATTCCTGTTCACATGCCCAGAATCAGAGAAATTGAGTGGTGCAGCTCGGAATCCTCAACATCAAATGGGGATAGGGAAGATGAGCAGATGTGGCTCCAGCGATACAATCGATGTGCGCGACGTCCATCCCAGAAAGTACAGATGTGCGTCAAATGCCGAGATTGGGTCAAACCTCACTTGGAGCAGTTTCTATTCACATGGAGCAGCGGGGAGTATTGGGATATCGGTTTGGGAGCTTCAAACTCTACTGTATCAGTATCTAGTGAGATGGAGAAGGAAGCATTGGGACATAAGCCGGGTAACTCCAAACTCAGCCGGAGCAACTCCGATTGATAAGGATCAAGCAACATTTGGACGTCAGGCTGAGGGAAATGATTTTAATCTAAATTTAAATACTTTCTAGCATGAAATATATTTGTGGATTGAGGAAATATCTGGCCAAGGGAATTGTCTCAGTTATAATGAAGAGTCCTGCAAAGGTTCAAATCGTGCAGTGCATCAGTGGTTCACACTGCAGTCACACAACGCTAGGGTCTGTGAAGTAAACAAAGGCCACGATACGACAAACGTGGAATTCCAACTACTGCAACACCAGGAACGACTACTGGCACCTTTGTATCTTTTCTTAATGGCACAGATTTTGGCTTTCTTTTATCAATGGAGATAATTTTCTACTCCAATATGATTGAGTCACTGAGTGATTACAGCACAGACAAAGGCACGTCGTCCCAGTTGTCCAACGCTGGCCTGATGACTTGTGTGCTCTGACATTCCAAAAAATCATCTCCATGCATGTAGGTTTGCTCATTGAATTGGAAAGTTCGTTTCCAGACGTTTCATCATCGTACTAGGTAACATCTTCAGTGAGCCTCTGAGCAAAGCACTGGTCGTTTAGCCACTTTCTATTTATTTGTTTGTGTTTCTTTGGGTTGGAAATGTCGTTTCCTGTGGTGACATCATTTCCTATGTTGATGCCATTTCCTGTTTCTACTTGTCAGGGTTTGGGAAATGCGATCCAACTCAATGCGTTTGTCGATAGAGTTCTGGTTGCAATATCATGCTTATAAAACTTCTCTTGCACTTCTATCGTGCATTTATGCATACAAAGCGGTCTATACCGCCAGTTCTTCATTAGGAAATGAATTTCGTATAGTGGCGAAATGTTTGGAAAGGAATCTTCCAACTCTGCGATTGGGGTGTTTCAAAAATAATTTTTATTATACAGGACCAGTGTTCTAACCACTGAGATACAGAACCAGTGCATTACCATATGAGACATATGATTGCATGCATGAGACACTGCAACGCAATGTGCGGATTGACTGCCAGTATGTCATAAACCAAGCAAATTTAACAAAACTGAGACAGTTCCGAAGGGGTCTTCAAAAATGGGTGAATGCAATGCTGATTTAGATCGTGTACAAGGTGATAAAAACAGAGATAATCCCAGGTAGCCTGTTCATTAGGATTCAGTACTTTCACTGCCATGATGTGTCAATAGTTATCATTTATAAAAATCCATACCAAACACTGACTGATCTTTCGAAACTAAATTATGCTGTGGACCGTCAGAATCACTTTCCTGCATGTTGCAGTCTGACAACAGCGACGTCAGCTGCTATTGCCTGATGTGCATTCGTCTTAAAACAACAACAGAGGGGATGGCGGGAAAAGGGATGAACAATTTTGGTTTGTGGTAGGTGAGTATGGACCTCGTGGAGCCAAGCTAGTATGGGTGCTGAAGGTGGATTTTCCTTCTTGCCCTAGTACACTGATCACTCCGGATCAATCATGCACAATGTGGGTCCTGAAGGCAGTTTTTCCTGTTTACCCTGGTAGACTGTTAACTCTGGATTAATCACTCACAATGTGGGCCCTGAAGGCAGTTTTTCCTGTTTACCCTGGTACACTGTTCACTCTGGGTCGTTCACTACACTTTGTGTGTCGCCCTTAGCACATCTCCACACGGTTTACTGCCTCGAATCAATACTCGCATTTTTAACTTGGCAAACTTTACCAAAGTCAGTTTTGAAGTTTCATATCATAACACAATTCGTTTTAGATACAGAAAGAGACCAGTCATTCCAATTTGTTCCGCGGTTCAATGAGCTCATATCTCATCTGATAATATTGAAATGCACTTTCTTGCCTTTCTTAATCATGCTTCATAATTTTAATGACTAAAACTCTGTCGCTCTGAGCCGTCATTAAACTTAATGCGCCAGACCCGACAGCATATGCGGTACACAATTCCACAGGTCGTGAGAATGGCAGAACAATAGTGTGTCTACCTGCCAAATTAGAAAATGTAACAGTCCCATTGGAGTGTGTGCAGGGTAAAGAGGACATTACAACAGAAAATGTCACAGGTAAAGTGGAAGAAAGGGAAGGAGTGGGTTTGGCTTCACCATCAAACCATCGTTCCGCCCTTCTCACATTCCAGTCACTTAAACTGAACAATTAACATCGTTTCTCCTGCAGAAGACCAACCCCTCTCCGAACAATTGCATACATACAGCATCCTCCACGCGTCTCATCACGGTTCACATGTGATAAAGTGTCAGCAAGACTCAAAATATGAACTTGCTTTCTATCCATGGACGCTGGCTGCCCAGTTGTGATTTCCAGCACTTATTGTTTTCAGTACAGACTGCAGCATCTGCAGTAATTTGTTCCTAATTTTTTTCTCATCTCTGTCTTAAAAGTGCGAGAGTCATTCTGATTAAAACACTCTGATACCAGGCTATCCTACAAGGGAACCAACCTTTCTGCATTCAAGAAGTCAAATCTTCAACAAACTTCGATGTTTCAGTAAGGAGTTTGTTGTTTGTTGGAGTACTGTATGAGTCAGGCAAGGCAATGTCTATCAGGCTTCTAACCATTTGCTTACATGTCTGATGTCATCCTGTCAACGGGTCTGAGAGAGCTGTTCCCATTACAGTCTTTAACGACACGAATTTCTGTTCGCTTTTTAGAGTTTGTACATGCACAATAGGTTCTAATTCCCTGACTCGGAATTAAATCCCGGAAACAGCAGTAAGAGTGCTGATTCCTAACTACTAGAGTGCCAGTGAAAGCGTGCGCTATACTTGCAACGTCTTGACACTGCTTTTGTCTACTTGTTCAGTTGCAAACTAATAGTGAGTTATTGAGTTTTAACAACAATCGGACAACCTCTTTGACTCACGACGTCAGTGCCAGTCATCTCATATCACACTGCTGAACACAGTTTGCAGCACTTGGTCTTGTGTGTCCTGACGTTTCAAGTGCTCATCTAATTAGTTATTCTATGACTTGAGGACTCCAATGTAACAAACAATTCATTTAATCAACGGCAGGAAACATTGCTGTTTGTTGAAACATGAACACTACAATGTCCTCTTTGAAGACAGTTCTAAAAACCAATCTCTTTCTCGGAGCAGTTTTCCACTTTTCCTCATGATGCCATCAGTTTTGGATTAAGTCCGCCAGGCTATCTCTAATGATGCATATTTGCATCCATTCTGCTCAAGTGTTGTGTCCTGTCCCCCAGAGTAAAGCACCGACAGTTGTCTCTCTCCAGTTACAGTCCAGAATTAAGATGGCGACTCTCCTGTTAAATATCTGGCTCACAGTCAGACTTTGTGATATTATAACCCTGGAGCACACAGGGGACATTTTATTCTCTATTACATGCATTATATAGATCAGTTATGTTGGTAGAAGCTAAACAGAAAGATTCGTTTTATGTATAACAACAAATAAATTGAGTAACTAAAATGGCATCCTCGTAACCCAGCACAGCGACTCAGTGAGTATCACTAAACAAAAATCAAATGAAGAGCGAATGCTACAAATTGGAAATAAGACCACAAGTTGTGGTGAAGACACAGCACGTCTAGACGTATTTATAAGGAGATTTCAGGGGTAATGTTTGCATTCCGGTGAAATGTGGAAGCAAAAACTTAGCTCCGAGTTTTCTTCACAGATGCAACCAGACCTGATGAGTAATCGACGCATTTCAGCTTCTCGTGCTGCGCCCTAATATATGTGAAAGCTTTACATGGCTCTTTGGCTGTTGTGGCACATTTAATGTGCATCTAATTCAATATCAATCCATTGCTCCGTTTCATCTCTGCTATCTTTGATCAACTCTCTGTCTAGGTCTTTCTTCTGTTGTCTCCAAGAATGCGTTCAACTGTTTTAGATCTATTATTATTCAAACCATTGACTCTCCAGATTAGTTTTGTTTTAACAGCTGAACGTAGTAGCCATAATGCAAGTAGTTATTCACCAAGTAATGATAAGCTGCTTGCGATTTGTGTCCAAATCAATAACAATTAAATGATATCGTTATGGTGCTGTAAACCACATTTCCGGAAAAGTTAAGTCATGAGATATTAGTGGGGTTACAAAATATTTGCTGGCCAAATATCTAGTTTGTAATGAGTATTTTGAAGTGAAAAACTGAGGTTGAGACAGAGGGATGTTTAGTGAACATTTGTCACAATTCGTAGCTTTCAAAGCTGAAGGTTTAAGGCACCAAATGTGAAACAGTTAAAATCTAGAGTGCTCAGGAGGTTGGAATTACATGCAATACAGTTAAATGGAAGGGCATTTGTAAACAAAAAAAACACATTCTCGGAATATGCGCATCGCTGGATAGAGAAACATATATTGATGTGGCCTCATTGTACTTGAGAGGGCTGGAGGCTCGACGATATTACAGGTCTGGGTTGAGAGCAGACGACCAAGAGATGTGAATAGAAGGAGGTGAAGTTTAAAATGTATCTGTTCGAATACGCGTTGGTGGGTGATCCAGATTTGAGGCAAATTCTGACATAGAAGCCGAGGTTTGGATGATGTGTAAGTTTTGGATGAGTAAATAACCTGTATGTCCTTCCCTTACAGCATTGTCGGAGCTCATGTGAACAGATAACGCTGCTAAAAGTGAGAATGGACAGTGGTTAACAACGCATTTAGATGCAGACAATGGAACAACAATAAAACATTAAACAGAACTCATGCAAATTCATTTAAAGAGGCAGTGAAAGTCAGACAAGTGCCGAGAGGGAATGTGGGAGGACGGTTCTCAGTGTATTAAGAGTTAGGTCAACAGGAAACAATGGTGTTCATGAGAGTTTCAGCAGCAGATGAGCAGAAACTAAATGGATTCGAGTTGTATAACCGAGGTGGGCAGTCTTGGTGACAATGGTGATATATGGTTGAAAACTCATTTCACAGCGAAGTATTTCACCATAGTTATGACGCGTTTGTTTCACACTCGTCAGGGCGAGGCATGGAGACAATGGCGAGGCATTGGAGTTTTTGTTGGAGTCTGAAGAAAAGACCACAATTTTGCCATGTTTTAACTGAGGAATCTTTTTGCTCGACCTGAACTGGATGTCAGACAAGTTAGGATGGTGTGCAAACTAGAGAGAAATCTGAACACCATTGAGCGGCATGGTTGCTCAGTGGTGAATACTGCTGCCTCACAGCAGTCGAGGCCGAGATGCAATTCCAGCCTCAAGTGTCTGTCTGCGTGGAGTTTGCAGATTCTCTGCCTGTCTGTGTGACTTTTCTCCAGGTGTTCCGGTTTGCTCTCACAGTGCAGAAATGTGTACGTCCAGTAAATTGCCCATCATTTTATGTGCATTAGTCAGAGGCAAATGGGCCTGGGTGGGTTACTCTTTGGAGGGTCGGTGCGTATTTGTTATGCTGAAGTGCGTGTTTCCATACTTCAGGGAATTTCACCTGTTCGAATCAAACTTAGAAGTGATGGTGTTCGCATCAAACTGCTCGGCTGCTGTTTCTCGGTGGTGGAGATTGAGTGTTTTTAAACTTCTGACAACGGTCTGGTCAAGTTATTGGTGTGTGTATTCCGTCTTCCTCCATTGCTACCTTCACAGAGAAGTCAGAGTCTTGGTGACATTATCTCTCAATTTCTTGTTCTTTTGTTTGACATTAATTTCACGGGATATCAATGGGAAAGACTTACAAAACATGATATGATGGGGTTGTCAATTTCATCAGAAATAATACGTGATTAGATATTGAACATGGAAGGAAACATCCCATTTACAGTTGGAGAAAAATGGTAGGCATGTTCTGTGTTTGAGCAAATCTTCAGCCAATCATCAGAGCTCACAAACCACAAATGCAGTTACACTCGGGAGGAAACTGTGCAAATGTAGGGATTATGGGGAAAAATCATTTTCTCAAATGAGCTGGAACCTCAGTGACAGAGTCAAACCTGTCCACTGTGTGGAAAGGGATCCACTGAGTCACCTCACATGCCGCATCAGCAGCTCGTTCACGCTGCCACAGATCATTCCAATACCCTCAGTGCGGAAAATGCTGTAAAACGTCCAGGGACACGATGTCCCATCAAAATGCTCATACTAATGGGACACATTTTATATGCCATAAGTGTGGAAAGTACCATTAGATGCACGTGCATCTCATGTCCTGTTTTAAATGCTTTGATGCTGGAAATGCTATAAAAGTCCCACGGATCTGATGCCTCCTAAATGTGCTCACATTAGTGAGATTTTTAAATGCCCACCTGTGGGAAATGCTACAACTCCTTGAGAGAACTTTTCTATCACCAGCATGTTCACTCTGAGGAGAGAGCATTTCGTTGCTCTCTCTGTGGAAATGGGTTCAGGTGACGATCTGACCTCATGGAGCACCAGGTGGTTTACACGGGTAAGAGACCGTTCAGCTGCTCCCAGAGTCGGACGGAATTCATTGTTTGTCCAACCTGACGAGTCACACCGTGGAGAGATCTTTTTTTATGCATAGACTGCAAGAAGAGCTACATAAGCTGCCGGGTACTGAATTGTCATCAACATGTGCGCGCTGAGGAGAGACCTGTCAAATGCTAAGACAGGAGGAATTCTTTTAGAACGTCTGTGGAGCTGACGTCCCATCAACGTGTTCACACTCACGAGAGATATTCACAAGGCTCTGACTATGGGAATTACGATAAAATCCACTGGGTACTGTTTTGTCATTAAAGTGTTCACATTGGTGAGAAACCTTGCAAGTGTCTAGTCTGCACGAAATGTTATTCAAGTTCTGTGGAACTAATATCCCATCAACATGTTTACATGTTACAACAACGTGGCATGTCATTGTAAGGATGTTTTAACAGAGTAAGTTTAGCGTCTGCAGGGCTTCATCAAATCTGATAGAATTCTTTGAGGAGTCGAAGAGCAAGTTAGACAAAGCAGAGCCAGTGGATGTGACTTGTCTGCATTTCCAAAAGGCATTTGACAAGGTGCATTTTGGAAAGGTGTTAAATAAGAATGCATTGTGTTATGGGCAATGTACTGGCATTAATTAAAGAGTAGATGAGTGGCAGAAAGCACGTAGTTAGGATAGCGTTTTTTTTTTCAGGATGGCAGGCGGTGACTCGTGGAGTTCATCGGGTGTTTATGTTGAAACCATAATTCTTCACGTTATGCATGAATGATCTTGTCAAAGGAACAGAGAGCGTTATTATTGCGTTTTCAGGTGAGACAGTGATAGGGGAAGGTGAGTCGTATTTAGAAGCAAGAAGGCTGCTGAATAACTTAGACAATGTCGGAGAGTGTATAAAGATTTGGCAGGTGGAATACTGCATGAAATAGTGTGTAGTCAGAAGTATTGGGCAGAAGAGTGGAGACATGATCCATTTTCTGAAAGGAGAAAGGCTTCCAAAATCGGAAATGCAAAAACATTTGGGAGAACTAGTTCAGTACTCTCTTAATGTTGACATGTAGGTTATTTGAGAGTTGATGTGAGATACATTTGCTCAGTCACGATAAGCGAAAGAGATTCTACAAGGACAGTACAAGCAAAACAATAATTAGTGCCTTTAGAGATGAAAATATTTATCTTTGTGTCGAATCGCAGTAGATGAGAGAGATACTTAAATGTCTGTCTCGCAGGTTTTACTGTCGACGTTTGAGAACTCAAATTGATGTTTTGAAAACAGTTCACAATTCTAAAGAGGAAGTGTTGGAGTTGTTTGAAAATAAATTTTATTTTTTTCTCTGGGATCAGACTTAGTGTATCCCATGACTCTGTGGAGGCTGAGAGGAAAATATGGGGATTCTTTCAGAAATAATTTTAGCATCTATAACCACAGGTGAAGTGTTAATACCTGAGGATTACCGAATGTTGTGCATTTATTAAAGAAATGATGCACATTGAAACCTGTGAACGTTTGGACTGCGAGTCTGGCTTTGCTGGTAGGTAAGTTATTGGAAGCGATTGGGAAAGATAGCACTTGTACGCATTCTGAATTAAAGAAAAAAGTTATATTCAGCATGGTTTTGAGTGAGGGATGGTGTGTCTCACAAACATGATTGCAGTTTTGAGATAATACCTGAGAAATTTGATGACGGCACAGCAGTAGACATTGTTCACTTGGACATTGGTAGTTCCTTTAACAAAGTTCCACATGGCAGATTTATTCTTACAGTTACGTCACATGTGAATCAGGGTGAACTTTCCATTTGGATATAATTTTTTTCGGATAGCATGAGACAAACACAGAATGCGACGGTTGTTTCTTTTTCAGAATGGAGGACTGCTTGCAACAGCCTATGACAAAGATCGGTGCTGGGTTCACTTCTGTTTATCATATTTACATAAGGTATTTAAATGAAAATATGCAATTCATGGGAAGTAAATTTGTAGATGCCAGCAAAATTGGTGGCAGAGTCGATTGTGAAGAAAGTTAGCTGAGATTACAAAGATCAATATGTGACTCGACGAAGGATCAGCAGGCTGTGTTTAATTAAGATAAATGCGAGGATCAATACTTAGACAATTAATAGTGTGCGTTTGGGTGATGTTGTAGAATATAAGACCAAGGAGTTCAGGCGCATAATTATTTGAACTTTGCATTACATGGGGTGGTAAAGGAGATGTTCATAATGCTTATTCCGTTAAGTATAGGATTTGGGACGTCATCATTTGGTAGCACATGACGTTGGTGAGGCATTGCCAGGAGTAGTGTGCCTAGTCGTGCTTTTGGAAGAATACTAGTAAGCTGGGGAAGGTGCAGTCAAGATATGGTTGGCTTTTGTTGGTAATGGAGTTTTTGTATTTGATGGTGAAGCTGGAAAGTCTGGGACTCGTTTTCAGTGGAGTGTAGGAGATTGATCAGTGACATTATAGCTGTTTATAAAATTTTAAACGCTATAGATAACGTGAATGGCAGGTTCATTATACCTTGGATAAGAGATTCAAAATTAGTGAACAGATTTTTCAGGTGTGAGGAGGAAGATTTAAAAAGAAATAAGAGAATAAAAAAGACTACTTTATAAAGAGATTGTTTCGTGTGTGGAATGAACTTCCTGAGGGAGTGGTTGATGGGAATACGGTTACAGCACTTGAAAATTAGTTGAGTAATAGAAAAAGCTTTCAAGGTCCTTGATTAAGGTACATGATAAGATTTTTTCGTAGTAAAACGGACAAAGCAAAGACAGGTGGAACAAGTTCAATTTTAGATTCTTATTTGCATAGACTAGTTGGGTAGAAGGGTCTCTTTCAATGTTGCATAACTGCATAGCTCTATCTGACCTTGCCTGCAACGAAACAGATTATTTGAAGAGTCTGCACTCCTGTGCAGAAAACTGGCAATGATAAAATTGACCGAATTACTTCGTTCTGTGTCATACTGAATTTACGCCTAGTTTCGAATATCTCTGTTCGCATAAGAGTGTGTAAACGACTGGGATTGATGGGAAAGTCTCTCCGCGAATATTTGTGCATCTGAATTTGCTGTTAGTGTGAAAGGAGCTGAGAGAATGGAGCAGGAATTGAGTTGAGAAGGATGGGGTGTTGGGTTTGGAATTTGATTTTGTTCTTCACATACCAACACACTGCAAACCTCAGCTCATGGTTTCTCTCATTGCTTCTGTTCTGCACACTTCCTCCATCCTATCCCAACCGCCTTTGTCTTACAATTTCCAAAGATGTTTACTTATTTCCGACAGACGACGTTTATTTCTCAGAATATTCAGCAGTTTGAGAACTGAATCGAAAACAAGAGACAGAGAAGCCAGTCCAAAATCTTTGAAAATAATTCTGCATCTTCTTGACCACCATGAAGTGATGCAGCCCATGTGGTCACGCTTATCACAGATTGCCATTCATTCAAGGGTTATAGGATTTTCACCCAATGATATCTGATATTTGTGTTGATATATATGTCACGTATTTTTGCATACCACCTTTAAAGGTATATAAACATAGCAATTTGAAACAGGAGTAAATTTTTGTTGTGTTTTATCCTGCTGCAATGTTCACTGTGGTCAAGTCTGGTCATTGCATTCAGTAGCCTGTTATTACTGTAGACCCGTAGAGTTTGATCCCTTTAGACCAGTAAACGATATTTTCTTCATGGAAACATTCCGTAGTTTAACTTTAAAACTTTTCTGTGGCAGAACATTCCACAGAGTCACCCGTGTGAGGGAACTAAATGGCCTGCAGATTTCTTAAAATTGTGAACCCCACACCTCTGGGACTGGACTTCGTGGTCATGAAGG
>NW_025213418.1:8103-11137 GCF_004010195.1 Chiloscyllium plagiosum | reverse complement strand
GGTCAGTTCGATCAATTCACTGGCCCCGTTGTATTTCTGTGGGGAAGCGGTTATTACGTTCACCTCCAACATGAAGTATCCCTGTTTCCAATTGTCCTGCGCAAAGAACGATAGGCTTGTTTCTGAACATGGCTCGATCTTATTGCTTGTTGGTCTTGCAAGTAAACTTTCCTTTTCTTGTCCCAGCCCATTCCTGCCGCTGTGGTGAAAGGCAATACAAGTCCAATTAATTGTTGTGTGCGATTTTCTTCGTCATCTATTCTTACTTGTTCTGAATATGCACGGACGGAAACTATTTTTAAAAGAGCAGTCGGCGAGCCCTGATGCTTTCTGTAGAGAAGAAGTATCCGCTTCTGCGAAAGTGGTCGTGTTCAGGGACGGGCAGAAACATTGCTCTTCTTTCCTTATAGGCGACAGGCTTCCGGATTGTGGTGGATGGGGATTTATTGCAGTCTCTTTAGCAAACCTCGTTTTGAATTTATTCGTCCATCATTAATGGACAAAAGGAATATAATTCGAAATGATAGCCGCATGAATTCCTTTTTTTTTCAAATTTGTCTCTGCAGAGATCCTGAATGTTCACTGAAGTCTGCAATACTTCTGGCTATCTTGTTTACAATAGAAGTTAGAAGCTTCCTTTCCATCAGTGCCCTAGGGAAAATGTTTCCACTCGAAACTCTCATCAGACACGGAATATCCCCTGTTCAAAACGAGGTAGAAACATCCTTGTTCCATTTTTACAGGCGGTCGCCTTTTGGGTTGACGTGAACAGAACATCCGTGTTTGATATTCTCATCAGCAAAACTGTCTTGAAATTTGCTCGCCCATATCTGCCGCCGTGGTGCAAAGGAATATAAATAATCGGATGAATTACTGTGTGAAACTTTGTTTTTTTTTTCTCCTCGCGGGAAGAGGATTAGAGATGATGAAGGGCTTAAGCCAGAATCGTCGATACTCTTGCTGCTCCGACCTGCTTGTGCTTTTCCAGCACCACCTTCTCTTCTAAGTTTCTGTCCTCCCTGTTCCTAAATATAAGTCGAATTGTTCACCTTGGATGGCCGTGCTGTGTAAGGTCACTTACCAGGCATTGATCATTTCTGTAGCAGTCATACCGCATTTGCTTTACATGCGAAGGTGGCCTGGTTCAGTGACAAGGGGAACTCTCATTTGCTGGGGTCACAGAGAACACTGAAGTCTGATGTATGGTCTCTCTCAACTGCATTCAAATCTGGAATGCGAAATGCCTGATTTGGACGTTGTCTGCCGTTTCTCAACCTTTGGGAAACAAAAGCAGAAATCCTTAATCGTGATTTGCAGCAATTGACGTTTTCGCGTTTTGAAGCACAGGGCACGTTTACCGTTTATTCAGGTTAGCAACAGGAATGAAAGTATTTACTTCCTCAGATGAACTGCTTGACGCACGCTGTCATATGGACTCTATGAAATCTAAGCTATGATGGAATTGAAACTGAGGAAATGCTAGACTCTCTTACGAATGACTTTATATCAATTTTGTTTCCTTCATATCAGCAACGTCTGATCAGGGAGGAAAAAGAAACGGAAGCACCTCAGTCATCAACAAGAGGAGTTACAACGACTCAGGAGAGTGAGAGAGCGCGCATAGAACCAAAAAAAAAATCACGTTCTATCATCTAGAACAAAGAAACTTATATATACAAAGCAAGAATCAGCAGCAGCGCTTCACTCATAGGACACTGAAGTAGATCAAAGTTTAGGTGAAGATTTGTAGCTCGGGTGCTCGTTGTTGTGGTTCTGTTGACCGAGCTGGAAATTTTTGTTGCAAATGTTTCGTCCCCTGTCTAGGTGATATCCTCAGTGCTTGGGAGCCTCCTGTGATGCGCTTCTGTGGTGTTTCCTCCGGCATTTATAGTGCCCTGTCCCTGCCGCTTCTGGTTGTCAGTTGCAGCTGTCCGCTGTAGTGGCCTATTTATTGGGTCCAGGTCGATGTGTTTGTTGATGGAGTTTGTGGATGAGTGCCATGCTTCTAGGAATTCCCTTGCTGTTCTTTGTTTGGCTTGCCCTTTTATGGTAGTGTTGTCCCAGTCGAATTCATGTTGCTTGTCGTCTGCGTGTGTGGCTACTAAGGATAGCTGGTCGTGTCGTTTCGTGGCTAGTTGATGTTCATGGATGCGGATCGTTAGCTCTCTTCCTGTTTGGTCTATGTAGTGTTTTGTGCAGTCCTTGCATGGGATTTTGTACACTACATTAGTTTTGCTCATGCTGGGTATCGGGTCCTTCGTTCTGATGAGTTGTAGTCTGGGAGTGGCTATAAATGCCGGAGGAAACACCACAGAAGCGCTTCACAGGAGCATCCCAAGCACTGAGGATGTCACCTAGACAGGGGACGAAACGTTTGCAACAAAAATTTCCAGCTCGGCGAACAGAACCACAACACTGAAGTAGATTGACGAAACGAATGGAAATGAACATTCCAGCTCAGCGAGCACACCTACATCCAGATAATTGGGGTGTGGGTGGGTGAGGCTATAGTGAGTGGTGCAATCCCAGAGATCCACCTGGAAATGGGGATGGAGAAAACCACCCGTGATGTCCTTCTCTGACAGTACAGAAGTGCGTGAAATGCCGAGACTGGGATCTCCAAACTCACGCAGAGCACCGTCTATTGTTGCGGAGCAGGGAGCATTGTGGCAGTAGACTGGGGGTTTGAGCCTCACGTGAACCAACTTTGTTTGACATAGAGTAGCAGGACTTATTGGAATATCAGACTGGGAGCTCCAACCTCACTTGCTGCCGTTTTTACTGACCTTGAGAAGGAAGCACTCGGACGTCAGGCTGTAACATCCAACTTCAACAGGTGCAGTTCTTATTGGCATGGAGCAGGGAACATTTGGACATCAGGTTTGCAGATTGAAACACACCTTATGCAGCTTCTATTGACATGTCACAGGGAGATTGGGACATCTGAGGGAGAGGATGCTCAACAATTTTAATCTGAAGTAAAATAGTTTTTAACAGGACACATATTTGAGGATTGAGGTAATATGTTTTCCAA
>NW_025213418.1:4120-7952 GCF_004010195.1 Chiloscyllium plagiosum | reverse complement strand
AAATCGACGGACAGGCAAAATCGACGTTTCGGGCAAAAGCCCGCTTTTATTCCTGATGAAGGGCTTTTGCCCGAAACGTCGATTTTGCCTGTCCTTGGAATTTGCCTGTCCTCGGATGCTGCCTGAACTGCTGTGCTTTTCCAGCACCACTAATCCAGGACCTTTCTCATAGGCTGGCTCTGCAGTACAAATGTACAGAAGGAAGTTTTAGCTTGTTTTATATTATTGATTTTCATGCGAACTCGCACAGGTCGTTAAAGTAATCTAAACATTCGAAAATTAACGGGAACATCCATTGTTGTGATTACACTTGAGTATACCTCGGTTTATGGACGAAAAGCAGGGAAGTGGAATTGAAATTTATCAGTTTAGCAGTAATACATTGCATGGTAGCGCAGATACAGGGTGAATATCAGCTTCATTGGGACAGACGTGTTTTATTTGCGTCTGTTGCTTCAAACAGTGGGGGCCATTGGAGTGAAGCAGTGACGGTGATTATCTTTGCTGGTTTTTCAACTTGTGAACATGAAGGTTGTTGTTCATATTCGCGTTAACAGCTCTGTTTTGCAGCATGAATGCATGCTGAAATACCCTGGCCAGTGGCGCAATGGGTAACGCAGCTGTTTACGAATCAGGGATTGTAGGTTGGAATCCTCTTTGGCTGGACAGCAAGGCCTGTCAGCTTTAACAAACTGATGACGATTTGGGGCGAGGAAAAACTGTGGATTTAATTCCTGATATGCAAGTGCAAGAATCCCTTCCATAAATGCCTTGCGTATACCATGGTCACCACCGAAGTGGAAGCTGAAATAGTTTGTTCTTAATACTTTCCATTTACCACACCCAGCTGCTCAATTGATGCGACTCCAGGAATTGGCAAGGAAGTGAAACAAATACCAAATCACGAATTTCAAAATCTTCAGAAACTCCTTGTGAAGCAGAATTAGAGGAGAATAAAGGCTGGAATGACAGACAAACAGGGACTACCCAGGCATATTCCCCTTCTGTCAGAATCCGACACATTGACACTGATGCTCTCGGGGTGATTAATTGATCCGGGGCTTTGATAGAAATCCAGTGACAGATGTCATCATCATAGTGCGACGTGGTCAGTTTCATGAGTGAAGAAAGCGCATTTCTCCTTAAGAAGCTTCATTTCACCATCTGTCTGACTAGATAATTTTCACCTCCTCTCTCCTGTTGTTCCTCCATAATTCGAGGGAAACTCAAGCCGAATCCCAGCATCATGTAACTCCTTTAATGTTCGAATTTTTAGATTAATTTAATGGACTAAGCAAGCTTGCAGGAAATTGAAAAGCATGAAAGAAAGATTTTAAAAACTGTTCGAGAAAGTTAACCGAATGTTGAGTCAGACATACGAGAAATCTCAGATAGCGATATTTTAAAATCATTTTCTCATGTACAGATACTCCTACACGAGCTCAATCTTTGAAAAATGTTTATTTAAAACTGAGACAATTCCCTGGTGAAGATCCATCTCAATCCACAATCTTGTGTGCTACCAGGATTGCTTTAAATTATGATTAAAATAGCTCAGGATCTTTTCCCCCAGACCAGTGCTACCTGCGCCATGTCAATTGAAGCATCTCCAGGCGAGGTTAGCCCTCCCAGCCCGATGTCCCAATGCTCCCTTCGCTATGTGAACAGTAGTTGCTCCAGCTGAAACTGGAGCTTCCAGCCTCAGCGTTTCACGCGCGTCTATGCTTTCATAGAAGGACTACGTGCTCATGGATTTCATTACCGGACATTAGAGGCGATACAAGCATTCATTCCACTCCGCATTTCCGAATAGATCTTCGCCTCTTCGTCACTCAGTTTTTTATGATTCCAGACCTAGGAACCGGTGTGATGTGAGTGTGCAACAATATTTATTCCTTGTCTCGTGGAACTGGTAAAGTAAGGATGTGAAACTTCGGTGTCACTGAACATTGAATTTCGACAATACTGTGCACTATCGCCTGTACATTTCATCTTTTGTATGAACATACCGGATTCAATCTTCAACATTCTCAGTGGTGGAGTCTCCACAGTGTCTGGGGACATCTAAGAAGAATATTCACCCCAATCTCAGTCCAGTATGTGGCAACTTTTCCTGTTGTGCATTTACTGCTGTTCCTCACCTATCTATGCCATTGAACTTTTTGCTTTTTATACCGTGTTTTTTTCTCACGTGATCATATCGTGTTTCGTGCTCTGCGCTGCAGCCGCAAAAGAATCCGCTCATTTGCAAGTAATGGCAATGCACATTTGTTCCATTTTATGCCACATCACCTGTGTGAAACAAACGCTGAAAAGAATCAGCCCATTTTAATGCGAAAATACTCACCAGTCTGCTCTCTGACATCATTGCGAATCATATATCAAGATTCAAATTCACCCAATATCGGAGATTTCTCTCCCTTTCACAATCAGTATCACCGCTTTCTGTCACTCCTCCATGTCAGTGATGCATTGTACCGTGTAACATTCAATTTCACGTTGACACCATTAAGTCTGTGCTGCAGCTGTCACTGTTGCTCGTTGAACGTGGCCCAACATCACAATAAGGACCTTAGAAACACTCAATGCAAGCAGATAAGGTGGTTGCATGATTGCTCCTCCTGTATAGTGTTGTATTTGCATGGACCAGAGATTATTGGAGCATCAGGTTCACGAAAAAGGCACTGAACGGTATCAAAGGAAAGAGGCTTTATTGAAAAAGACCAATTTCGGTGGTTTCTACACATTTGTTTCATATCATCATTCGGCTCTCACTTCGGTATTGTGTACAATTCTGCAATTCACATTATAGAAGCGATATGACAGCTATCAAAAGAGTGCAGAAGTAATTTGTGAAGATATTGTCTGGAATGAAAAAGTGCAGCTATTAAAAAGTTTCGACAGACTGGAGTTGTTTTCTTGAGAGCAGGGGAGATTGAGAGGAGACATGATTGAGATATAGAAAACAAAGACGAGTTTGGATTGGGCAGATTGAAGGAAACGTTTCCCTTTGATGGAGGCGTCAATCACCAGGGAACCGTAGATTGAAGTTAAGAGGCAAGAATATTTGAGTAGATGCGAATAAAAACATAATTAGACAGCGAGTGTTTGGAATGTGGAACTCGCTATCTCTCAGTGTCGAAGCAGCAGAAACCCTAAAAACCTTCTGAGGTACTCACATGTCAATTTGTAATGCTTACGGCATACAAGACCAAAGGATAGAAATTGGGCTGAGGAGAATGAAGCAGTTATTTTTAACAAAGACACGCACAAGAAGCTGGGAGCTTTGCTAGTTCTTACCTCCGCCATCGTGTGGTATTTAGCATCCACACATGTCACGTGGGATTCCAGAGATCATTTCCTTGCTGGCGCAGCCCGGCCTGTTATGGGGTTTCAAATTTTGTGAAAAGATTTGTAATTCCTGTGCAGGTTGCGTTTTGCGTATTTCTGGCGGTTTTGGGAAGTTGGTTTGCAGCCGTTTCCTCTGCTTTCTTGGCGACATCTTCAGGGCTGCTGAGACTGCTGTGAAGCGTGGCTGTCCTGTAGCGTTTGGAATTGATTTGAGTTCATTCCTACTGCACCCGTTTGTCAGTACTAGTAGTTCATTGCAGGTCCCGGTATGTTGGGTTTAGCCCAACGAACTTCTTGATGGAGTCCATGGATGAGTGTTTTCCTTCTAGAAATTTTCCGTCCGCCCGCTATTTGGCTTGTCCTATTATATTTGTGTTGCCCCAGTCGAACTTGGTTTTCTCGTCGACTGTGTGTATTGCGACGAATGGAAACTAGCTCTGGTGTCCATTGGCTCCTCCAGACATGGTTTGCCAACAAAAGA
>NW_025213418.1:0-1734 GCF_004010195.1 Chiloscyllium plagiosum | reverse complement strand
TGGGGTTTGTTTAGAATTCGCAAAATGTATACGACACAAATGCTGCTTTTCAATAAATGTCCTCAATCCCAGTCCTCTGGTGAGTTGTACTGGTCAGAGGCAAAATTACCTCCTTCTCAACAACCTTCCCATCCCCACTGCTCCCTTCAACATCATTGTAAATCTCTCCAGGAAATCTCCCGTTAACCTTACTTGCTTCGAAGAGAACGTTCCCAGAGTCGGGTATTTCTCCACAAAACTGGGTTTCCTCACCTCTCGAACTGATGCAAAGCAGAGGATTGTGAACAAGAAAGTGGGAAAATGTTGCGAGCTGGATGGAGCAAAAATGATCAAGTAGCAAAAGAGAAATTCCAGTCTCCAGCTTTGTGAATCTTCTGACATTCCTTGCGAAGCGGATTCTGAGGAGAATGAAGGGTGAACTATCCGACTGAGCAGAAACAGACTCGACACCTTCCCATGCTTTAAGAGACCGATGCATTGACTCTGATATTCTTGGATATAAAATAATCTGAGACACTGAAAGGACTCCCGTTCTTGCACGTCAGGAATTCAAACCTCATCTCAACTCCGGGACAATGAGAAAAAATGGGAACATGAAATGCACTGAAATTTTCGAAGGGAGCGGTCCCAGGTGTAAGAGAGCTGGTTCCAAGTGATGTGGAGGTGCCTGCAGAGGGTGGGATCAGACTGATCTCTAGTTTCCATACTGACTGTTCCAGACTTTAGAATGGAAAAGCAAAACAGATGAAAGGCTATTGTCATTCTGCGAAGGTCAGGCAAAAGGTTGGATCCACTGACCGCCTGCTTTATGAGATGCTAAATGAAGATTTTACCGCAGTCTCTGTGGTGCCCTGCGTCAGCGCGGTCGGCTGTTAATTGAGAGGGTGGTGGGTCGCACCCACTCATCGATGGAGTGCTCATTGTACTTACTCCATCTGTTTCCTTTGCTGCGTAGTTCGGGTTTTTAATGAGGTCAGGGATATGTTGCCCAAACGGAAACCTTACACAGCAAGGAATCATAAAAGCGTTTCTGTGTTGTTTTTGTGAATAATAATGTGCTGTGGATGCCGTGAATCTGAAACAAAAACAGAAACTGGTGCAGAAACTCAGCAGGTTTTGCAATACTCTTGGGAGAAAACGGAGTTATAATAAACTTCTGAAGAAGCTTTGAATTGTTGTCTCTGTTTCTCTTTCCGCAGATGCTGCCAGACGAGTTTAGTTTCTCCTGATATATCTGCTTTTGATTTTAACTGAATATCGATTCCAACTATCGGGAATGATCACACAGACCATATATTCCCCGACGTTTAACACTGTCGAAGCTGTAGTGATTGAGTTGAAACAAACCGAAAAATGATTCACTGTCCCTCAACTCCACAGGGAGAGAGAACAAGCAAAACAGTTCAATAGTGTGCTTCTGCAGTTGCTGCCAAGTGGGTAAGGTGATGGGCTTTAAATCCACCACCGTTTTCTCGTGCAATTTCACATCTTGCTGACTCTAATTGAGAGCCGAGGATAAACTGCAAGAGATCTTGTTCTCTGCTTTCTTGTTTGTGATTCAAGTCACTGAATAGGGAAAAACGCACATAACCCAGATTAGGAATGTTGGGAATCTGGAACCCATCTCCGGCGAGGGTTGAAAAAACAGAAATCTCCAGAAGAGATGAGACCCATTTAATTGGACACTTCCATTACTGACTTCATTCGCACCTCTGAGCCAAGTGCTGTAAAATG
>NW_025213417.1:29611-32931 GCF_004010195.1 Chiloscyllium plagiosum | reverse complement strand
TGCTAGCATGGGGATATCTGTGCTGGGGGTGGGATATCAGTGCTGGGGTGGGATATCATTCCTGGGGTGGGATATGCATGCTGTGGATGAGATATCAGTGCTCGGGGTGGGATATCAGTGCTGGCGATGAGATATCAGTGCTGGGGATGAGATATCAGAGCTGGGAATGGGATATCAGTGCTGGGAGTGGGATATCAGTGCTGGGAGTGAGATATCAGTGCTGGGAGTGGGATATCAGTGCTGAGGATGAGATATCAGTGCTGGGGATGAGATATCAGAGCTGGGAATGGGATATCAGTGCTGGGAGTGCGATATCAGTGCTGGGAGTGCGATATCAGTGCTGGGGTTGGGATATCAGTGGTGGGAGTGCGATATAAGTGCTGGGGTGGGATATCAGTGCTGGGGGTGAGGTATCACTCCTCTGGGTGGGATATTGGTGCTGGTGGTGGGATATCAGTGCTGGGGTGGAATATCAGTGCTTGGGTGATATATCGGTGCCGGGGTTGGGTTATCAGTGCTCGGGTTGGGATATCTGTGCTGCGGGTGGGATATCAGTGCTGGGGTAGGATATCAGTGCTTGGGGGGTAGGATATCAGTGCTGACGTGGGATATCACTCCTCTGGATGGGATATCAATGCTGGGGTGGGATATCAGTCCTGGGGGTGGGATGTGCATGCAGTGGATGAGATATCAGTGCTGGGGGTAGGATATCAGTGCTGGGGGTGGGACATGCGTGCTGTGAATGTGATATCAGTGCTGGCGGTGGGATATCAGTGCTGGCGATGAGATATTAGTGCTGGGGTGGGATATCACTGCTGGGGTGAGATATCAGTGCTGGGAGTGGGATATCAGTGCTGGGAGTGGGATATCAGTGCTGGGGATGAGATATCAGTGCTGGGAGTGGGATGTCAGTGCTGGGAGTCGGATATCAGTGCTGGAAATGAGATATCAGTGCTGGGATTGGGATATCAGTACTGGGAGTGAGATATCAGTGCTGGAAGTGGGCTATCAGTGCTGGGGATGAGATATCTGTGCTGGGAGTGGGATATCAGTGCTGGGGTTAGGATATCAGTGCTGGGAGTGAGATATCAGTGCTGGGAATGAGATATCAGTGCTGGGAGTCAGATGTCAGTGCTGGGAGTGGGATATCAGTGCTGGGAATGAGCTATCAGTGCTGGGAGTGGGATATCAGTGCTGGGGATGAGATATCAGTGCTGGGAGTGGGATATCAGTGCTGGGAATGAGATATCAGTGCTGGGAGTGGGATGTCAGTGCTTGGAGTGGGATATCAGTGCTGGGAATGAGATATCAGTGCTGGGAGTGGGATATCAGTGCTGGGAGTGAGATATCAGTGCTGGGAGTGAGATATCAGTGCTGGGAATGAGATATCAGTGCTGAAAGTGGGATATCAGTGCTGGGGGTGGGATATCAGTGCTGGCGATGAGATATCAGTGCTGGGGTGGGATATCACTGCTGTGGTGAGATATCTGTGCTGGGAGTGAGATATCTGTGCTGGGGGTGGGATATCAGTGCTGGGGATGGGATATTAGTGCTGGGGTGGGTTATCAGTTCTGGGATGGGATATCAGTGCTGGGAGTGAGATATCAGTGCTCCGGGTAGGATATCTGTGCTGGGGGTGGGATATCAGTACTGGGGTGGGATATCAGTGCTGGAGGGAGATATCAATGCTGGAGTGAAATATCTGAGCTAGGGGTGAGATATCAGTGCTGGGAGTGAGATATTAGTGCTGAGGTGAGATATCAGTGCTGGGAGTGGGATATCAGTGCTGGGAGTGAGATAGCAGTGCTGGGAGTGAGATATCAGTGCTGGGAGTGAAATAGCAGTACTGGGGATGAGATATCTATGCTGGGGATGAGATATCAGTGCTGGGGTTGGGATATCAGTGCTGGGAGTGAAATATCAGTGCTGGGGTGAGATATCAGTGCTGGGGGTGGGATATCAGTGCTGGGAGTGAGATATCAGTGCTGGGAGTGCGATATCAGTGCTGGGAATGAGATATCAGTGCTGGAAGTGGGATATCAGTGCTGGGGGTGGGATATCAGTGCTGGGGTTGGGATATCAGTACTGGGGTGGTATATCGGTGCCGGGGGTGGGTTATCAGTGCTAGGGTGGGGATATCTGTGCTGTAGTGGGATATCAGTGCTGGGATGGGATATCAGTGCTGAGGGTGAGGTATCACTCCTCTGGGTGGGATATTGGTGCTGGAGGTGGGATATCAGTGCTGCGGTGGGATATCAGTGCTGGGGGTAGGATATCAGTGCTGGCGTGGGATATCACTCCTCTGGATGGGATATCAATGCTGGGGTGGGATATCAGTGCTGGGGGTGGGATATCAGTGCTGGGTGTGGGACATGCATGCTGTGGATGAGATATCAGTTCTGGGGGTGGGGTATCTGTGCTGGGGATGGGATATCAGTGCTGGGGTGGGATATCAGTTCTGGGATGGGATATCAGTGCTGGGAGTGAGATATCAGTGCTGGGGATGAGATATCTCTGCCACGGGTGAGATGTCAGTGCTGGGGATCAGATATCACTCCTCTGGGTGGGATATCGATGCTGGGGGTGGGATATCAATGCTGGGGTTGGGATATCAGTGCTGGGGTGGGATATCAGTGCTGTGGGTAGGATAACAGTGCTGGGGGTGGGATATGCGAGCTGTGGATGAGATATCAGTGCTGGGGGTGGGATATCAGTGCTGGGGATGACATATCAGTGCTGGGGGTGGGATATCAGTGCTGGGAGTGAGATATCACTGCTGGGAGTGAGATATCAGTGCTGCGGGTAGGATATCTGTGCTGGGGATGGGATATCAATGCTGGGGGTGGGATATCAGTACTGGGGTGGGATATCAGTGCTGGAGGGAGATATCAATGCTGGTGCGAGATATCTGTGCTAGGGGTGAGATATCAGTGCTGGGAGTGAGATATCAGTTCTGGGGTGAGATATCAGTGCTGGAAGTGGGATATCATTGCTGGGAGTGAGGTAGCAGTGCTGGAGGGAGATATCAATGCTGGCATGTGATATCTATGCTAGGGGTGAGATATCAGTGCTGGGGTGAGATATCAATGCTGGGAGTGGGATATCAGTGCTGGGAGTGAGATATCTGTGCTGGGGGCGCGATATCAGTGCTGGGGGTGGGATATCAGTGCTGGGAGTGCGATATCAGTGCTGGGAATGAGATATCAGTGCTGGAAGTGGGATATCAGTGCTGGGGGTGGGATATCAGTGCTGGGGTTGGGATATCAGTGCTGGGTGGTATATCAGTGCCGGGGTGGGTTATCAAGTGCTGGGAGTGGGAT
>NW_025213417.1:27544-29159 GCF_004010195.1 Chiloscyllium plagiosum | reverse complement strand
TCAGTGCTGGGAGTGAGATATCAGTGCTGGGGATGAGATATCAGTGCTGGGGATGAGATATCAGTGCTGGGGATGAGATATCAGTGCTGGGGATGAGATATCAGTGCTGGGGATGAGATATCAGTGCTGGGGATGAGATATCAGTGCTGGGGATGAGATATCAGTGCTGGGGATGAGATATCAGTGCTGGGGATGAGATATCAGTGCTGGGGATGAGATATCAGTGCTGGGGATGAGATATCAGTGCTGGGGATGAGATATCAGTGCTGGGGATGAGATATCAGTGCTGGGGATGAGATATCAGTGCTGGGGATGAGATATCAGTGCTGGGGGTGAGATATCAGTGCTGGGGATGAGATATCAGTGCTGGGGATGAGATATCAGAGCTGGGAATGGGATATCAGTGCTGGGGGTGGGATATCAGTGCTGGGAGTGGGATATCAGTGCTGGGAGTGGGAAATCAGTGCCGGGAGTGGGATATCAGTACTGGGAGTGGGATATCAGTGCTGGGAATGAGATATCAGTGCTGGAAGTGGGATATCAGTGCTGGAGTTGGGATATCAATGCTGGGAGTGAGATATCAGTGCTGGGAGTGAGATATCAGTGCTGGGAATGAGATATCAGTGCTGGAAGTGGGATATCAGTGCTGGAGTTGGGATATCAGTGCTGGGAGTGAGATATCAGTGCTGGGAGTGAGATATCAGTGCTGGGAATGAGATATCAGTGCTGGGAGTGGGATATGAGTACTGGGAGTGGGATATTAGTACTGGGAGTGGGATATCAGTGCTGGGGATGAGATATCAGTGCTGGGGATGAGATATCCGAGCTGGAAATGGGATATCAGTGCTGGGAATGGGATATCAGTGCTGGGAGTGGGATATCAGTGCTGGGGATGGGATATTAATGCTGGGGGTGGGACATCAGTGCTGGAGTGGGGTATCAGTGCTGAAGTGGGATATCTGTGCTCGGGGTGGGATATCAGTGCTCCGGGTGTGATATGCATGCTGTGGATGAGATATCAGTGCTGGAAGTAGGATATCAGAACCCTCACCCTCACCCAGTCCCCTCTCCTTCGTGCTGACAGGGGTGGGATTCAGGGACGGGTACCCCATTGACTGTTCGATTCTCTCCCGTCATGGAGATGACCATTGCCTGACATTGTGTGTGGTGTGAGGATTACTGTCCGACCTGTCATCCCAACCCAGGATGGAGTATATTTCTCAAGGACCTGGGACCTGATGTGATGGACCTCCTGAAGGTATCGCTGATCCACCCTGGTCCCCTCGAGGACTTTCTGTTCGGGCACTCACACAACCTCGGCCTGTCACCTGGGTCCCTCGGGAGGCTGGCTGTCAGTGGTTCTGCAGACCCAGACACTTGTAGCAGGCAGGTCCCAGGCTCCAGGAGACCAGGCCTTCTCTCAAACACGGTGTGTGACTAATTCTGGATCAGTGGTGCTGGAAAAGCACAGCAGTTCAGGCAGCATCCGAGGAGCAGGAAAATCGACGTTTCGGGCAAAAGCCCTTCATCAGGAATAAAGGCAGTGAGCCTGAAGCGTGGAGAGATAAGCTAGAGGAGGGTGGGGATGGGGAGAAAGTAGCATAGAGTACAATAG
>NW_025213417.1:20633-25447 GCF_004010195.1 Chiloscyllium plagiosum | reverse complement strand
GAGGTGTCAGAGATGGTCCAGTTAAATTTAAGGTCAGGGTGGAATGTTTTGGTGAAGTTGATGAATTGCTCAACCTCCTCGCGGGAGCACGAGGTGGCGCCAATGCAGTCATCAATGTAGCGGAGGAAGAGGTGGGGAGTGGTGCCGGTGTAATTACGGAGGATCAACTGCTCTACGTAGCCAACAAAGAGACAGGCATAGCTGGGGCCCTTACGTGTGCCCATGGCTACCCCTTTGGTCTGGAGGAAGTGGGAGGATTCAAAGGAGAATTTGTTAAGGGTGAGGACCAGTTCGGCCAAATGAATGAGAGTGTCGGTGGAAGGGTACTGTTGGGGACATCTGGAGAGGAAGAAACGGAGGGCTTGGAGGCCCTGGTCATGGCGGATGGAGGTGTAGAGGGATTGGATATCCATGGTGAAGATGAGGCGTTGGGGGCCGGGGAAACGGAAGTTTTGGAGGAGGTGGAGGGCGTGGGTGGTGTCTCGAACGTATGTGGGGGGTTCCTGGACTAGGGGGGATAGGACAGTGTCGAGGTAGGTAGATTTGAGTTCAGTGGGGCAGGAGCATGCTGAGACAATGGGTCGGCCAGGGTGGTCAGGTTTGTGGATCTTGGGAAGGAGGTAGAACCGGGCAGTGCGGGGTTGCCGGACTATGAGGTTGGAAGCTGTGGGTGGGAGATCTCCTGGGGTGATGAGGTTCTGTATGGTCTGGGAGATGATGGTTTGGTGATGGGGGGTGGGGTCATGGTCAAGGGGGCGGTAGGAAGATGTGTCCTCGAGTTGGCGTTTGGCTTCAGCGGTGTAGAGGTCAGTGCGCCAGACTACCACTGCGCCCCCTTTGTGCGCTGGCTTGATGGTGAGGTCAGGATTGGAGCAGGGGGATTGGAGGGCTGCGCGTTGTGAGGGTGAGAGGTTGGAGTGGTGGAGGGGGGTCGACAGGTTGAGGCGGTTAATGTCCCGGCGGCAGTTGTGAATGAAGAGGTCGAGGGCAGGTAATAGGCCAGCGCGGGGTGTCCAGGTGGATGCAGTGTGTTGGAGGTGGGCGAAGGGGTCCTCGGAAGGTGGGCGGGAGTCCTGATTGTGAAAGTAAGCTCGGAGGCGGAGGCGACGGAAGAATTGTTCGATGTCACGGCGTGTATTAAATTCATTGATGTGTGGACGGAGGGGGACAAAGGTGAGTCCTTTGCTGAGGACTGATCGTTCGTCCTCAGTGAGGGGGAGGTCTGGGGGGATGGTGAAAACTCGGCAGGGCTGGGAGCTGGGATCTGGTGTGAGGGTGGAGCTGGGTGTGGAGGGCGGAGACTGTAACTGGAGTGGGTGTTTACCAGTGTGTAACTGAGGCCTACAGCCACCAGGCCTGGTCTCAAACACGGTGTAGGACTGAGGCCTACAGACACCAGGCCTGGTCTCAAACACGGTGTGTAACTGAGGCCTTCAGACACTAGGCCTGGTCTCAAACCCAGTGTGGGACTAAGGCCTACAGACACCAGGCCTGGTCTCAAACACAGGGTAGGACTGAGGCCTACAGACACCAGTACGGATCTCAAACCCAGTGTGGGATTGAGGCCAATAGACACCAAGCCTGATCTCAAACCTGGTGTAGGACTGAGGCCTAAAGACACCAGGCCTGATCACAAACCCAGTGTGGGACTGAGGCCTACAGACACCAGTACGGATCTCAAACCCAGTGTGGGACTGAGGCCTACAGACACCGGGTCTGATCACAAAACCCAGTGTGGGACTGAGGCCGATAGACACCAGGCCTCATCTCAAACCGAGTGTGGGACTGAGGCCCACATACACCAGGCCCAATCATAAACCTGGTGTGGAATTGAGGCCTACAGACACCAGGCCCAATCTCAAACCCAGTGTGGGACTGAGGCCTACAGACACCAGGGCCAATCTCAAACCCAGTGTAGGACTGAGGCCTACAGACACCAGGCCTGATCTCAAACCCAATGAGTGACTGAGGCTTACAACACCAGGACCAACCTCAAACCCAGTGTGGGACTGAGGCCTACAGACACCAGGCCCATTCTCAAACCCAGTGTAGCCTACAGACACCAGGCCTGATCTCAAACCCAATGAGTGACTGAGGCTTACAACACCAGGACCAACCTCAAACCCAGTGTGGGACTGAGGCCTACAGACACCAGGGCCAATCTCAAACCCAGTGTAGGACTGAGGCCTACAGACACCAGGCCTGATCTCAAACCCAATGAGTGACTGAGGCTTACAACACCAGGACCAACCTCAAACCCAGTGTGGGACTGAGGCCTACAGACACCAGGCCCATTCTCAAACCCAGTGTAGGACTGAGGCCTACAGACACTAGGCCTGATCTCAAACCCAATGTGTGACTGAGGCTTATAGACACCAGGCCCAATCTCAAACCCAGTGTGGGACTGAAGCCTACAGACACCAGGCCTGGTCTCGAACCCAGTATGAGACTGAGGCCGACAGACACCAGGCCCAATCTCAAACCCAGTGTGGGACTGAGGCCTACCGACACAAGGCCTGATCTCAAATCCAGTATGGGACTGAGGCCTACAAACACAGGCCTGGCCTCAAACCCAGTGTGGGACTGAGGCCGATAGACACTAGGCCTCATCTCAAACCCAGTGTGGACTGAGGCCTACAGACACCAGGCCTGATCACAAAACCCAAGTGGGACTGAGGCCTACAGACACTAGGCCTGATCTCAAACCCAGTGTGGGACTGAGGCCTACCGACACCAGGCCCAATCTCAAACCCAGTGTAGGACTGGGGCCTACAGACGCGAGGCCTCATCTCAAACCCATTGTGGAACTGAGACCTACAAACACCTGGATGGATCTCAAACCCAGTGTGGGACTCAGGCCTACAGACACCAGGCTTGATCACAAAACCCATATTGAGACTGAGGCCGACAGACACCAGGCCTGATCTCAAACCCAGTGTGGGACTGAGGCCTACCGACACAAGGCCTGATCTCAAAGCCAGTGTGTGACTGAGGCCTACAAACACAGGCCTGATCTCGGCACGGTGGCACAGTGGTTAGCACTGCTGCCTCACAGTGCCAGAGACCCGGGTTCAATTCCCGCCTCAGGCGACTGACTGTGTGGAGTTTGCACGTTCTCCCCGTGTCTGCGTGGGTTTCCTCCGGGTGCTCCGGTTTCCTCCCACAGTCCGAAAATGTGCAGTTTAGGTGAATTGGCCGTGCTAAATTGCCTGTAGTGTTAGGTGCAGGGGTAAATGTAGGGGTATGGGTGGGTTGCGCTTCGGCGGGTCGGTGTGGACTTGTTGGGCCGAAGGGCTGTTTCCACACTGTAAGTAATCTAAAAAAAAACCCGGTTGAGGACTGAGGCCTACAGACATCAGGCCTGATCACAAACCCAGTGTGGACTGAGGCCTACAGACACCAGGCCTGGTCTCATACCCAGTGTGGGACTGAGGCCTACAGACACCAGGCCCAATTTCAATCCCAGTGTGGAACTGAGGCCTACAAATACCTGGACGGATCTCAAACCCACATGGGACTGAGGCCTACAGACACCAGGCCTGGTCTCGAACCCAGTGTGAGACTGAGGCCGACAGACACAAGGCCTGATCTCAAACTCAGTGTGGGACTGAGGCCTAGAGACACCAGGCCTGATCTCAAACCCAGTGTGGGACTGAAACCTACAGACACAAGGCCTGGTCTCAAATCCAGTGTGGGACTGAGGCCTACAAACACAGGCGTGGCCTCAAACCTAGTGGGGGACTGAGGCCTAGAGACATCAGGCCTGGTCTCAAACCCAGTGTGGGACTGAGGCCTACAGACACCAGGCCTCGTCTCATACCCAGTGTGGGACTGAGGCCTACAGACACCAGGCCCAATCTCAAACCCAATCTCAATCTCAAACCCTCAAACTGAGGCCTACAAATACCTGGGCGGATCTCAAACCCACGTGGGACTGAGGCCTACAGACACCAGGCCTGATCACAAAACCCACGTGGGACTGAGGCCTACAGACACCAGGCCTGGCCTCAAACCCAGTGTGAGACTGAGGCCGACAGACACAAGGCCTGATCTCAAACTCAGTGTGGGACTGAAACCTACAGACACAAGGCCTGGTCTCAAATCCAGTGTGGGACTGAGGCCTACAAACACAGGCGTGGCCTCAAACCTAGTGGGGGACTGAGGCCTAGAGACATCAGGCCTGGTCTCAAACCCAGTGTGGGACTGAGGCCTACCGACGCCACGCTCGATCTCAAACCCAGTGTGGGACTGCGGCTACAGACAGACAGGCTCCACCCTGGGCCTGTATCACTGATTGAGTCAAGCCAGGGATAGGATGGCTGAAAAGATTACTTGGACTCTCGACAAGAAAAGAGTTTAGTTTGAGGGATAGTTTTATTTTCTCCACGTACAGGGGCTGTGCAAACATCTGATCGTTCAAACCGAACACCCTGCCCATCACTCCGCACCACCGTTCCTCTTTGCGGTTCCCAAGCGAGACCAGTTTTGGCGAAGCCGTTCCAAGGTTTCTGGGCGAGCCTGAGCTCGGGGGGGTTTGGCTCGGGATGGGGGGAGGTCGCTGGGGTAGGGAAACGGTGAGGGGTTGGGGAAACAGCAGGATCCAAGTGAGGGTGGCACACTCGTGTTCTGGGGTGGGGTGTGAGGTCGTAGGGATGGGGTGGCAATAGAGGCTGAAGGACTTAGGCCTTGCCTCTGCCCCCTGGACTCTCCGGAATAAAAAAACAGCACAACCCACACCCCCCCGGCCCGGGGAGAGGTCTTTCCGGAGAGCTGGGAGCAGGAGGGGGGGGGTGGGGGGTAGCAGGAAACAGAGA
>NW_025213417.1:14882-18237 GCF_004010195.1 Chiloscyllium plagiosum | reverse complement strand
CATCAAACACTCCCAGGGACAGGGCCAGCCCGGGGTTAGATACAGAGTAAAGCTCCATCTACACTGTCCCCCATCAAACACTCCCAGGGACAGGGCCAGCCCGGGGTTAGATACAGAGTAAAGCTCCATCTACACTGTCCCCCATCAAACACTCCCAGGGACAGGGCCAGCCCGGGGTTAGATACAGAGTAAAGCTCCATCTACACTGTCCCCCATCAAACACTCCCAGGGACAGGGCCAGCCCGGGGTTAGATACAGAGTAAAGCTCCATCTACACTGTCCCCCATCAAACACTCCCAGGGACAGGGCCAGCCCGGGGTTAGATACAGGGTAGAGCTCCCTCTACACTGTCCCCCATCAAACACTCCCAGGGACAGGGCCAGCCCGGGGTTAGATACAGAGTAAAGCTCCATCTACACTGTCCCCCATCAAACACTCCCCCGGACAGGGACAGCACGGGGTTAGATACAGAGTAAAGCTCCCTATACACTGTCCCCCCCATCAAACACTCCCAGGACAGGGCCAGCCCGGGGTTAGATACAGAGTAGAGCTCCCTCTACACTGTCCCCCATCAAACACTCCCAGGGACAGGGCCAGCCCGGGGTTAGATACAGGGTAGAGCTCCCTGTGTTAACTGGCGGGGAGTGTTAGCTGTTAACCGGGTGTGAGTTGTGGCGATTGAACATTCCCGAGTGACTATGCTGAAGCGTGTTACCTTGTCCGAGGCCAGGATTTTGAAGGAGGCCATTACTTGTTCAGCAGTGTCTGTCTCAGCTGTCTCACGGGTCATGAAGTCAATGAAGGCCTGGAAGGTCACCACGCCGGTGTTGTTAGGATCGACCAGGGTCATAATCCGTGCAAACTCCACCTCACCCTGTGTGATGGTCAGCAAAGACAATATCAAAACCACAGCATCCACAGAATCGGTGTCAGGCGTCTTCGGGGAAAAACCTTGAGACTGGGGTTGGGAGCCAGAAGACAACATGGCTGCCCACTCCCCCAAAAACAACATGGCTACCCTCAACTACAGCCTACATGGCCGCCCACTCCCCCAAAAAACAACATGGCTACCCTCAACTACAGCCAACATGGCCGCCCACTCCCACAAGGCCAACATAGCCGATCATTTTCCCAAAACCAACATGGCTACCCTCAACTACAGCCATCATGGCCGCCTACTCCCACAAGGCCAACATAGCCGATCATTTTCCCAAAACCAACATGGCTACCCTCAACTACAGCCAACATGGCCGCCCACTCCCACAAGGCCAACATAGCCAATCATTTTCCCAAAACCAACATGGCTGCCCACGGCCCCAAAGCCAACATGGCTACCCTCAACTACAGCCATCATGGCCGCCCACTCCCACAAGGCCAACATAGCCGATCATTTTCCCAAAACCAACATGGCTACCCTCAACTACAGCCAACATGGCCGCCCACTCCCGCAAGCCAACATAACCAATCATTTTCCCAAAACCAACATGGCTGCCCACTGCTCCAAAGCCAACATGGCTACCCTCAACTACAGCCATCATGGCCGCCCACTCCCACAAGGCCAACATAGCCGATCATTTTCCCAAAACCAACATGGCTACCCTCAACTACAGCCAACATGGCCGCCCACCTCCACAAGGCCAACATAGCCAATCATTTTCCCAAAACCAACATGGCTGCCCACTGCCCCAAAACCAACATGGCTACCCTCAACTACAGACAACATGGCCGCCCACTCCCACAAGGCCAACATAGCCAATCATTTTCCCAAAACCAACATGGCTGCCCACTGCCCCAAAGCCAACATGGCCTCTGACTTCTCAAAACCAACATGGCCACCGAGTACTCCAAAACCAACATGGCCACCCCCCCCCCCCCCCCCCCCCCCTCAAACCAACATGGCACCCCATTCCCTAAAACTAACATGCCCACGCATTCTCCCAAGATCAATATGGCTGCCCACTCTGAGATGCGCGTATGAGAGACGGTCAGTGACATTTGGAGTGGCGAGGCTTTACCAGATCATAACCCATGGAGATGAGGCAGGCTCTGAAGTCATCTGGTTCCATCTTGCCATTCCGTTTCTAATTTGGATCCACCACGCAGAGATTGTGAGAGAGAAATGAGAGAGAGATTGTGAAGAGTAAATGTGCAGTCAGAGTTGGGTTTGTCCCTGACCCCTCAATCCACACTCAGAGCATGGCCACCAACCCATTCCCCCAAAACCAACATGGCTGGTTGGGGTGGATTGGCCATGCTAAATTGTCCCATAGTGCCCAGGGATGTGCAGGTTAGGGTGGATTGGCTATGCTAAATTGTCCCGTAGTGCCCAGGGATGTGCAGGTTAGGGTGGATTGGCCATGCTAAATTGTCCCATAGTGCCCATGGATGTGCAGGTTAGGGTGGGTTGGCCGTGCTAAATTGTCACATAGTGCCCAGGGATGTGCAGGTTAGGGTGGATTGGCCATGTGAAAATGTATTGTTACAGGGAGAGAGTGGAATGCTCTTCAGGGGGTTCGGCGCGGACTCAATCGGCCAAAAGACCTGCTGACACATTGCAGGGATCCTGTGACTAACCTATTCAGTGGAAACCCCTCGCTACCCTGGCTGCTCAGAGTGTGTGTGATGGAAAGGACACAGAGAGGGACGGGGGGAAGCTGAGCAGCTGACTGGGTTATAGTCATCACGTGAAGGGGAGAAATCCTGTAAAACCGAGAGAGCGCGAGGTAAACGCGGCAGGTCCTGGCAGCTTCTGCAAACAGGGGCAGAGACCGAGTTAATGTTGTCAGTCTGATGTGTCCCATCTTCACAGCCCGGCTCCATACCGATATCAGTCAAGGGATTCCACAAGAAAACTGCTGTTTGTGATACACGGTCATCGCTGGCGAGGCCCACATTTGTTACTCCCATCCTCAACTGACCCTAGAACCGAGTGTCCAACATGAGGTCATTTCAGAGGACAGTTCAAAATCAGCCCCCTCGCTGTGTAGGGACTGGGGTCACGTGCAAGTCCAGGCTGGGCACATCTCCTTTCCCCATTACTGATCCCCCCCACCCCCCACCACGCCCCCCCGATGGGGGTAATTACCACAAACCAATGACGGTCAGCAAGGTCACCATCCTGAATTTAAGTTCCGCCGCGGCCTCTAGTAGGATATGAACACACGTCCCCAAAGTATTAGCGTCCGGGATAACAGGCTCTCAGCCACCTGACAGGGCAAAGCAGGGTCAGTGGTCAAAATATGCAAATCTGACAGCACCCACTCCCTCAGCACTGACCCTCCGACAGTGCCCGCTCCCTCAGCACTGACCCTCCGACAGTGCCCACTCCCACAGCACTGACCCTCCGACAGTGCCC
>NW_025213417.1:13738-14838 GCF_004010195.1 Chiloscyllium plagiosum | reverse complement strand
CCCTCCGGCAGCGCCCGCTCCCTCAGCACTGACCCTCCGACAGTGCCCCCTCCCTCAGCACTGACCCTCCAGCAGCGCCCGCTCCCTCAGCACTGACCCTCCGACAGTGCCCACTCCCTCAGCACTGACCCTCCGACAGTGCCCGCTCCCCTGGCGCTGACCAAGGCGCTGGTGATCTCTGGAAGTTGCGCGGTGAGGCGTTGAATAGGTGTGGGCGAGTAGTGGAAGAGAGATACCTGTTTGAGCAGCCCGTCTCCCTCCTGTCTCTCCGTTACAGACAGGTGATTGAAATCCAGATCATCGATGATGAGGAGTACGAGAAAAACAAGAATTTCTTCATTGAGTTGGGTGATCCCGTGCTGATTGAGGGCCTCCGGAGAAGTGAGTGGCCAGTGCGGAGTCCGCTTTCTCTCCTCCCAGAATTCCCTGGAGGGTCCAACAGGTCAGGCGACAGAGCGGAGGGGGTGACGGGGTGTGTACAGAGGAGCGTCATGTTTGACCCTTACCCAACATTGTCGAGTGAAGGGGTTGGGGGGGGGGGGGGGAACGGGGTGCTGAGTGAGGGGACGGAACTGGACTTCATCCCACAGGGGGACAGGGACCTTGGAGAGGTGGACGAACACTGACTCCTTGTCCTCGGATTCCGAGGAAGGCCAGCCTCACACCGAGTTGTCCCGCAGCGTGGATCTCCGGGCGGGGCGTCCCGTTTCGGAATGGGATTGCTGTGGGAGTGTTGGAGGTGCAGGGAGGTGTTGGGGGCACGATTCCACCTCAAAGGAAGAGAGACACTATATCCAACACCCTACCCTCCGTCTCTCTCTCTCTCTCACTCTCACACACACATTCTCTCGTTCTCTCTCGTGCTCTCTCTTTTGCTCTCTCTGTCTGTCTGTCTGTCTCTCTCTCTCTCATTCTCTCTCTCTCTCTTGCTCTTTCTCTCGCTCTTGCTCGCTCTCTGTTTCTCGCGCACACTCTCTCTCATTTGTGTGCTCTCTCTCTTTCTCATTCTCTCTCTCACTTGCACACTCTCTCTCACTCTCTCTCGCTCTCTCACTCGCTCTCTCTCTCACTCGCTCGCTCTCTCTCCCCCGTGCACACGC
>NW_025213417.1:7079-13134 GCF_004010195.1 Chiloscyllium plagiosum | reverse complement strand
TCTCACTCACTCTCACTCTCACTCACTCACTCTCTCGCTCTCTCTCTCACTCACTCTCACTCACTCTCACTCTCTCTCTCGCTCACTCTCACTCACTCTCACTCACACACGCTCTCTCTCTCACTCTCTCTCGCTCTTACTCACTCGCTCTCACTCTCTCTCACTCACGCACTCTCTCTCACTCACTCTCACTCTCTCTTGCTCTCTCTCTCTCACTCTCTCTGTCTCTCTCTCTCTCTCTCTCTCCCCCTCTTCCGGTGAGCCCTATTTTGCCTACCCCCCTCCCTCAATAACCCTGGGGTCTGGCCAGCCGTTTCTGCTTTTGGTCCCGACTGGAGTAGCGAGGGGTGGGGGGAGGGGGGTTCTCTCTACGGCGCACGCGGGATTGTTCATGAGGTGCTCCCGGAAACGTGGGAAGTCGGAGCGGTGGGTGGCCAACCAGCCCCTCGAGCCTGCTACCCCGTTCCGTATGGATTGTCCGACTCAGTCCCCTGTTTCCCACTCCCCAAACCCTCTCTCACTCCGTTACCCCGTTCCCCTCCCCACCCCAAGGTGCCATATCCAACTCCTCCTGGAAAACGTTCCAACTTTCCGTCTCAAGCTGCTTTCCGGGGGGTGATATTCCACACGCTCCCCACTCTCTGAGTAAAGAAATCTCTCCTCTGTGGCCCCTGCCATTAGCTCTGGGCTCTGGTCTTTTTGGGGTTTAAACCCTTATAAAGCGGTATTCTGGAATATTCCAGATCCAATCCCCAAGAGGGTGATAGTCGAGGTGGGGGTGGTGTGCGGGAGGGGTTCATATCTGCCTCCCACCCACACCGAACTTTATCGGATGAAAAGCTTCTCTCTCCTACTTTCCTTTCCTGACCTTTGGCCTTTTGACCTCTGCCCTCAGGTAGCACCAGCGAGAACATGCTGGAGGGCGTCACCAAGCTGGGCTACCCGTTGCTAGGAGACATCGTCAAGATGGAGATCGTCATCGAGGAGTCCTACGAGTTCAAGGTCAGGGGTCGTGGGTGTCGTTCCTCTGGTGGTGGGGGGAAGGGGGAGGGGGTGTGGGCTACGCCTGGCGGCCGGTTCGCGGGAGGATTCCACAAGGTTGCGCCGCCTCACTCGGTCACTCAGCCTACAAACGGTGAGCCCTCCGGTTAAGGGCTCCAAGGCAAGGCTGTAAATGGACTGGTGCAAAAGAGGGCTGAATGGCCTCCTGCTGTTCCTGTGTGACAAGCTGGAGGAAAGGGGACTGAATGGCCTCCTGCTGTTCCTGTGGGACAGACTGGAGGAGAGGGGACTGAATGGCCTCCTGCTGTTCCTGTGTGACAGGCTGGAGGAGAGGGGACTGAATGGCCTCCTGCTGTTCCTGTGGGACAGACTGGAGGAGAGGGGACTGAATGGCCTCCTGCTGTTCCTGTGCGACAGGCTGGAGGAGAGGGGACTGAATGGCCTCCTGCTGCTCCTGTGTGACAGGCTGGAGGGAGGGGGGACTGAATGGCCTCGTGCTGTTCCTGTGTGACAGGCTGGAGGAGGGGGGACTGAATGGCCTTGTGCTGTTCCTGTGTGACAGGCTGGAGGGAGGGGGGGCTGAATGGCCTCCTGCTGCTCCTGTGTGACAGGCTGGAGGGAGGGGGGGGGCTGAATGGCCTCCTGCTGCTCCTGTGGGACAGGCTGGAGGAGAGGGGCTGAATGGCCTGGGGTCTGCTCCCTCCGTGGCCGCTGGTACCTCCATGGTGTAGCTGGTGTGCTTGTTGTCGAAGATGAGAGCCTCCTGGATGAGCTGGTGATCCCCCTCCAGTTTGTCAATGTTGGATTTGTAATTAATGATGTTCTGCTCGTACTGTTTCAGGTGGTTCATCTGATCTTCCAGGGAGCCCCTGATATCGATGGAAATCTGGCCAATTTCCTGCAGGTAAACACACAGCAGGTTACTCTGCAACACAGAGACACCCTCCCCTCGACTCACAGGCTCCATCCACGTCCCCCCATCAAACACCCCCCAGGACAGGGACTGTCCCCCCATCAAACACTCCCCAGGACAGGGACAGCATGGGGTTAGATACAGAGTAAAGCTCCCTCTACAATGTCCTCCCCCCAGGGTTAGATTAGATTAGATTCCCTACAGGCCCTTTGGCCCAACAAGTCCACACTGACCCTCTGAAGAGTAACCCACCCAGAACCATAGCTCTACATTTACCCCTTACCTAACACTATGAGCAATTCCCCACGGCCAATCCACCCTAACCTGCACATCCCTGGGCACTATGGACCTCCCCATACCCCCTGCTCTCCCCTCCCCTTTCCCTTCCCTCCCCCCTCCCTGTCCCCCGGAGGCCCCTCCATACGTACAGACACCATCTTGCCCTCGGACGGCATGAAGGCCGGCCGGTTGCTGAGCCTCAGTTTGGTCTGCAGTGTGTTGAAGTTAATCTCCAGCTGGCACTTCTCCTGCACCCGGGGCGGCTTGTGGACTCTTCGGTAATCCCGGAAATCCTCCAGTTTCTGCTGCATGGCCCTCATCGTCTTCTCCGGGATCCGGTTCTCCAGCCATGGGATTGTCCGGCGGATCCATTCCAACAGCTGCACGGAGAGAGGGAGAGAGTCGTGAGAGGGACTGAACGGCTTCCTCCTGGCTAAGAGCGTCCAGGAGGGGGCTGAATGGCCTCCTGCTGTTCCTGTGTGACAGGCTGGAGGAGGGGCTGAATGGCCTCCTGCTGTTCCTGTGTGACAGGTTTGAGAAGGGGCTGAATGGCCTCCCGCTGTTCCTGTGCGACAGGCTGGAGGGAGGGGGGGGCTGAATGGCCTCCTGCTGTTCCTGTGCGACAGGCTGGAGGGAGAAGGGGCTGAATGGCCTCCTGCTGTTCCTGTGGGACAGGCTGGAGGGAGGGGGGGCTGAATGGCCTCCTGCTGTTCCTGTGTGACAGGCTGGAGGAGAGGGGCTGAATGGCCTCCTGCTGTTCCTGTGTGACAGTCTGGAGGGAGAGGGAGGGGCTGAATGGCCTCCTGCTGTTCCTGTGTGATGAACGGTGTCTCTGTCCCCCAGAGCACGGTGGACAAACTGATAAAGAAGACAAACTTGGCGCTAGTGGTGAGCAGCAGCAGCTGGCGGGAGCAGTTTGTTAATGCAGTGACGGTCAGCGCTGGTGAGTGACCTCAGACAGCGGGTACAGCTGGGGGCGCGGGAGAGGCGAGGGGCGGTGTACCATCCCAGAACCATCCCCCACCGGCACAGCCACCTCTTTCCCCCCCCCCCCCCCCCCCCACCCAAGCTGACCGTTCCACCTTTGGAATCCTGCTCCTGAAAATCCCAACCAGTTTCCTTGTCCCCACGTGGACCCGAGGACAGTGAAATGTTTTGTTTCTGCGTGCAGTTCAAGGCAATCAAGGACTTACAGACGGTTGGGTGTTTATTCAGAGCGAGGGAATTCAGGGGGTGGGGAGAGAGAGAGAGAGAGAGACGGAGGTGGTGAAAGGTAAAGAGAGTGAGAGAGAGAGAGAGAGAGACAAGAAAAGGTGCAGAACATTCTGGGATTTAGATGTTTCAGGCAAGATAGAGAGGGATGCGAAAGATGTGGGGGAGTTGTGCTACTGATTAGGTAGAATATCGCAGCTGTACTAAGGGAGGACACCTTGGAGGGCTCATCCAGCAAGAACATATGGTTAGAGCTCAGGAATAGGAAGGGCCATCACTTTGACAGCCTCCCAAACCTGCACATCCCTGGGCATTATGGGACAATTTCCCACGGCCAACCCACCCTAACCTGCACATCCCTGGACACTATGGGACAATTTCCCACGGCCAATCCACCCTAACCTGTACATCCCTGGGCACTATGGGACAATTTCCCACGGCCAATTCACCTGACCTGCACATCATTTGGACTGTGGGAGGAAACCGGAGCACCCGGAGGAAATCCACGCAGACCCGGGGAGAACGTGCAACCTCCACCCAGACAGTCACCCGAGGCTGGGATTGAACCCGGGTCCCTGGTGCTGGGAGGCAGCAGTGCTAACCACTGAGCCACCGTAGTGTAAGGCTTTCTCTATACGGGGTTTAGGAATAGTGTAAGGCTCTCTCCACACGGGTTAGGTACAGTGTAAGGCTCTCTCCACACAGGGTTAGGTACAGTGTAAGGCTCTCTCTACACAGGGTTAGGTACAGAGTAAGGCTGTCTCCACTCAGAGTTAGGGAGCATGTAAGACTCTCCCTACACGGGGCTAGGTAGAGTGTTAGGCTCTCTGTACATGTGGTTAGAAACAGTGTCAGGCTCTCTATACGTGGTTTATAACAGTGTAAGGCTCTCTCCGCACCGGGTTAGGTAGAGTGTAAGGCTCTCTCCAAACGGGGTTAGGTAGAGCGTAAGGCTCTCTCTACATGGGGTTAGGTACAGCGTAAGGCTCTCTCTACAGGGGGTTAGGTACAGTGTAAGGCTCCCTCTACACGGGGTTAGGTACAGTGTAAGGCTCTCTCCAACCTCCATCTTGGTCTGTATCCAAGGCCCGATGACGTTGGCCTGAGCTGCAAATTGTCGGCGACACACAGTCAGTCACTCACTCTCAGTTACTCACACACAGAGTCAGTCAGTCACTCACTCAGTCAGTCACTCACTCAGTCACACACACAGTCAGTCAGTCACTCACTCACTCTCAGTCAGTCACTCACACACAGTCAGTCACTCACTCTCAGTTACTCACACACAGAGTCAGTCAGTCACTCACTCAGTCAGTCACTCACTCAGTCACACACACAGTCAGTCAGTCACTCACTCTCTCAGTCACTCAGACACACAGTCAGTCACTCACTCACAGTCACTCAGTCACACACAGTCAGTCACTCAGTCAGTCACTCACACACAGTCAGTCACTCACTCTCAGTTACTCACACACAGAGTCAGTCAGTCACTCACTCAGTCAGTCACTCACTCAGTCACACACACAGTCAGTCAGTCACTCACTCACTCAGTCACACACACACTCAGTCAGTCACTCACTCACTCTCTCTCAGTCACTCACACACACACAGTCAGTCACTCACTCACCCAGTCCCTCACTCAGTCAGTCTGTCAGTCACTCAGTCCCCTATTTCCACCCTAACCTACACATCCCTGGACACTATGGGACAATTTCCCATGGCCAATCCACCCTAACCTGCACATCCCTGGACACTATGGGACAATTTCCCACGGGCAATCCACCCCAACCTGCACATCCCTGGACACTATGGGACAATTTCCCACGGCCAATCTACCCTAACCTGCACATCTTTGGACTGTGGGAGGAAACCGGAGCACCCGGAGGAAACCCACTCAGACACGGGGAGAATGTGCAAACTCCACACAGACAGTCGCCCGAGGGTGGGATCGAACACAGTTCCCTGGTGCTGAGAGGGAGCAGCACTAACCACTGAGCCACTGTTGGATTGCCTGACACTGATAACCCGCAGACCCCGATGAGGGGCCAGAGCTGATTGGAAACCCCTTGGTCATGTTCCGGTCTCAGTAAGGAGCCTGACTGATGGACTGGAGTTAATCAGCACACTCAGCTTTGTTGGAATAACAATTGCCTTTGACACTGACACGTGTCCCAACCATTACTAAAATTAAATGAAAATAATTACACAATTACAGAGTTGATTAATCTCACAAAAGATTAAGTCTCATCATGTTAGCGGAACTAACCAGAGCATCTCGTCTGGCACAGACTCAATGTGTGAGAGATATTACCATCCAAACTGTCCCCACGATTACCGCACTAACCCCATGCTGTCCCTCTAACCGTGTGCTGTCCCTGTCCTGGGAGTGTTTGATACGGGGACAGTGTAGAGGGAGCTTTCCCCTGTATCAAACCCTGTGCTGTCCCTGTCCTGGGTGTGTTTGATGGGGGGGGGGGACAGTGTAGAGGGAGCTTTCCCCTGGATCTAACCGTGTGCTGTCCCTGTCCTGGGAGTGTTTGATACGGGGACAGTGTAGAGGGAGCTTTCCCCTGGATCTAACCCTGTGCTGTCCCTGTCCTGGGAGTGTGTGATGGGGGGGACAGTGTAGAGGGAGCTTTACTCTGTTCT
>NW_025213417.1:0-4998 GCF_004010195.1 Chiloscyllium plagiosum | reverse complement strand
CTTTGGACTGTGGGAGGAAACCGGAGCATCTCGATGAAACCCACACAGCTACGGGGGGAGGGGGGGGGGGGGCGGGGGGGGGGTGGAATGGGGGAATGAGGGGAGTTTGGGACCGTGTGAGTGGGGAATGGGATCACCCTGTGCCAGTTTCTGCTCTGAGGCGTGCGGTCAGAACCGGGCAGTGCTGTCTGCCTTTTTCATCTGGCAGCCTGCGGGGCAGCTGGGATGGGGCCTGTCTTTAGCTCTGTGATCTTTCTGTGTGGGCCCACACACACACACAATTTAACTCTGAGGGCCAGGGCCCCTGTGTGTCTGAGTGGTCACACCCGAAACCACAACAAGGGGAGTAAGGCAGAGGGAGCTGGCTTTAATTTCAGGCCTGTCTGAGAGACAGCTGCCTGCGATTGCCTGCCCACACTGGGGCACGGCCCTCCCATTCATTTCGAATGAACCCCCCCCCCCAACCCTCCCCCCCCAACCCTCCCCTGTAATCTGACGGTCAATTAGTGCGCTGACTCCACTTCAAGTCGATGCTAAAAATGTTGTTGCGGGCTGTGAAATGGAGTTCACTGGAATAAGCTGTGGGCGTACAGTAATACAGCTTGGGAACAGGCCCTTCGGCCTGAACTGGCCCATGCTGGCCACTCTGCTAGTTCTGATTGCCCGCATATCCCTCTAACCCCTTCCCATCCATCTCCCCATCCGAATGGTCTTTTGAGTTGACTGTACCTGCCTCAACTCTTATCTCTGGCAGCCCATTCCAAATACACACCATGCTCTTCGTGAACAATTTGTCCCTCGAGTCCTTCTTCAGTCTGTCCCTCTCACCTTCGACCTACGCCCTCTCGTTTTCACGTCCCCATCCCTGGGAATAAGACTATTTGCATCAATCCTATCTGTGCCCCTCATGGTTTTACACACCTCAATAAGGTCCCTCCTCATTCTCCCACGTTCCAAAGAATAAAGTCCTATCCTGGTCAACGCCTCCCTATAACTCGGGTCTACTAAACCTGGCAACATCCTCGTAAATCCTCTTTGCACGCTTTCCAGTTACTGTCTCGCCCAGGATTTACTGCCCCCTGTCCCTAGTTGCCCCCTTGGAAAGGTGGGGGGGTGAGCTGTCTTCCTGACCCGCTGCAGTCCATGTGCTGTGGGTAGACCCACAGTGTCCCTTAGGGAGGGAATCCCAGGATTCTGACCCAGCCAGACTGAGGGAACGGCGAGATATTCCCAAGTGGGGATGGTGAGGGGCTCGGAGGGGAACTTGCAGGGGGTGGGGTTCCCATGTACCTGCTGCCCCTTGTCCTTCTGGATGGAAGTGGCCGTGGGTTTGGAAGGTGCTGCCTGAGGGTCTTTGGGGAGTTTCTGCAGTGTATCTTGTAGCTGGTACACACTGCTGCTACTGAGCGTCGGTGGGGAGGGAGGGAGGGAGGGAGGGAGGGGGTGTTTGTGGGTGTGGGGCCAATCCAGCGGGGGCTGCTTTGTCCCTGGATGGTGTCGAGCTTCTCGAGGGTTTTTGAGTGGAGGGGGTGGGAATCGAACAGAGGATAATTGCAGGATGGGAGAGGGAATTGCAGGGCTGCAGGGAGGGTGGTCTGCATCGTCACACCATCACCCCCTCCTCCTCCAACACAAGATGTCAACATAATAAACAGACCCTCCCTGCCCCCACTGTCTGGCCTTCATCCGGACTCTGACTGGCTGGCTCAGCAGTGAAGGGGTTAACTCCGCACTGCCTCTGCGCCACACAAAGGCGCGAGGGGTCTCATTTAGTGTCATTAACTCAGTGTTTCCACAGCCCATTTCCTGTCATCAGTCACAGCCCAGGGTCCGTGGGAATTCAGGGCTGGTTCAAGCCATTCCTGCTCCAGTCTGTCTAACTCCCACCCACCACGTCCCCCCCACACTCTGTATCTAACCCCGAGCTGTCCCTGTCCCTGGGGGTGTTTGATGGGGGGACAGTGTAGAGGGAGCTTTACTCTGTATCTAACCCCGTGCTGTTCCTTCCTGGGAGTGTTTGATGGGGGGACAGTGTAGAGGGAGCTTTACTCTGTATCTAACCCCGTGCTGTCCCTGTCCTGGGAGTGTTTGATGGGGGGACAGTGTAGAGGAAGCTTTACTCTGTATCTAACCCCGTGCTGTTCCTTCCTGGGAGTGTTTGTTGGTGGACAGTGTAGAGGGAGCTTTACTCTGTATCTAACCCAATGCTGTCCCTGTCCCTGCAAGTGTTTGATGGGGGGGACAGTGTAGAGGGAGCTTTACTCTGCATCTAACCCCGTGCTGTCCCTGTTCTGGGGGTGTTTGATGGGGGGACAGTGTAGAAGGAGCTTTACTCTGTATCTAACCCCGTGCTGTCCCTGTCCTGGGAGTGTTTGATGAGGGACAGTGTAGAGGGAGCTTTACTGTGTTGAACCTATGCATCTGTGTAGGGAAGTTGTGTAAGCATGGAGTTGTCAGGGAGTTAGGTCAGAGATTGGAACGGATGCTGTTTCGGGGCCTGTCCCAGTGCGGTGTTTACTCTGTCTGCCTGAGGCAGTGGAAGGACTTGAACCTTTGCAGATGTTGGTCCAGTCTTTACTGGGGCGGGGGGAGATGTGTTTCCAGGCAGGCGAGGGGAATACCTCACTAAGTTTAGCAGCTGCTGTTTATTAATGTGTGAGGGAGCCCGGGGGGAGTGACTGAGCAGAAACGGTGCTGTACCTGAGCAAACCCACAGCAACATCTCCCCCCACCCAACCATTATGGTAAAGGACACTGTCTCACCGTGAAACACCTTCACACACACCTGTACAAACACACTCACCCTCTGACACACACAAACACACAGAGAGACACACACAGACACACGCACACAGACACACACTTACAGACACACAGGCACACAAGCACACAGATACACACAGACACACACGCAGACACACACACACACTTACAGACACACAGGCACACAAGCACACAGATACACATAGAGAGACACACAGACACACACACACACTTACAGACACACAGGCACACAAGCACACAGATACACATAGAGAGACACACAGACACACACACACACTTACAGACACACAGGCACACAAGCACACAGATACACATAGAGAGACACACAGACACACACACACACTTACAGACACACAGGCACACAAGCACACAGATACACATAGAGAGACACACAGACACACACACACACTTACAGACACACAGGCACACAAGCACACAGATACACATAGAGAGACACACAGACACACACACACACTTACAGACACACAGGCACACAAGCACACAGATACACATAGAGAGACACACAGACACACACACACACTTACAGACACACAGGCACACAAGCACACACATACACATAGAGAGACACACACACACACTTACAGGCACACAAGCACACAGATACACATAGAGAGACACACAGACACACACACACACACACTGACACATACACATATTTCTACATCATTTCCCAGAGGAAAAAGTATGTGGGTAGCTTATAAAAACATAGACATTGTTGTTTAATAAGGTAGATAGTATTACAGTGTAATGGGTGCTGGAATAGTTTGGTAAAGCTGGAAATGTGATTTGGGCAGGGTAACCGGATATGGAAAAAAATTTAAGGCCGAAGTATCCTTGCAGTTCAGGAGACACTGGGTAACCTGTGCCCAAATCAACTCATGCTCTGCACAGACTATATCCTGTAGCAGGCAATCTCAGAACGAAGATGGTAAAAAAAACCTATGAGAAAATCTCCTCCTCCAGACGGCAAGAAGGAAATCTCCAGGAGGCCTTATATATACTGCTCTCACTCGTCCCTATTCACTTTCCCCTTCATATCTACTCCAGCTGCAGACCTATCCCTGATAAGGATCTCACCTCATGCCATTTTAAATGTTGTAGTGAGTCCATATGGACTTTACAGGTCAGCAATTGATGTAAAAGTAAACAATTGACTCTTTCCAGCCTGATGCAACTTATTCTTTACAACTCACTATCTAGCTCAGTAATTCCAGAATTCAGTCCCTAAATTCATTCCAATTGTATACCAGAGTTAAAACAGATGACCTCATTCCAGCCTTGGGTCAAACACGGACAAAAGGCACTGAATCCCAGAGGGGAGGGGAGAGGGACAGCCCGTGACATCAAGGCTGTGTTTAACCGAGTGTGGCATCAAGGAGCCCGGGCAAACTGGGATCAATGGGTGTCAGGGGGCAGACCCTCCACTGGTTGGAGTCACACTAGTACATAGGAAAATGGTTTTTATTGGAGGGTCAGCCATCTCAGCTCCAGGCCATCTCTGCAGGACTCCCTCAGGGGAGTGTCCTCGCCCCAACCACCTTCAGCTGCTTCATCAATGACCCTCCCTCCATCAGAAGGTCCCGAGTGGGGGATGGTCGCTGGTGATTGCACAGTGTTCAGCACCATTCACCACCCCTCAGATACTGAAGCAGTCTGGGTTCAAATGGAACAAGTCCAGGCTTGGGCTGACAAGAGGCAATTAATGTTTGCGCCACATAAGTGCCAGGCCATTACCATCACCAACAGACAATCTAACCACAGCCCCTTGACATTTAATGGTTGTCCCTGTTCCTGTCCCTGTCCCTGTCCCTGTCCCTGTCCTAGGGTGTTTGGTGGGGGGACAGTGTAGAGGGAGCTTTACTCTGTATCTAACCCCGTGCTGTTCCTTGTCCTGGGAGTGTTTGATGGGGAGACAGTGTAGAGGAAGCTTCACTCTGTATCTAACTCCGTGCTGTTCCTGTCGTGGGAGTGTTTGATGGAGGGACAGTGTAGAGGGAGCTTTACTCTGTATCTAACTCCGTGCTGTTCCTGTCGTGGGGGTGTTTAATAGAGGGACAGTGCAGAGGGAGCTTTACTCTGTATCTAACCCCGTGCTGTCCCTGTCCTGGGAGTGTTTGATGGGGGACAGTGTAGAGGGAGCTTTACTCTGTATCTAACTCGGTGCTGTCCCTGTCCTAGGAGTGTTTGATGGGG
>NW_025213416.1:27352-32925 GCF_004010195.1 Chiloscyllium plagiosum | reverse complement strand
AATCCTTCACCTAGGATAAGCTTGTCTCTATACACCCTGTCTACACCCTTCATGATTTTGTAAACCTCAGTCAGGTCCCCCCTCAATCTCCTTTTTTTCTAGTGAAAATAAACCTAACCTACTCAACCTCTCTTCATAGCTAGCACCTTCCATACCAGGCAACATCCTCGTAAACCTTCTCTGCACCCTCTCCAAATCGTCCACATCGTTTTGGTAAGGTGGCGCCCAGAACTGTACACAAGACATTAAATACAGCCGAACCAATGTCTTGGATAATTTTAACATGACTTGCCAGTGCTTATGTTCAATACCCCGTCCAATGAAGGCAAGTATACGAGATGCCTTCTTGACCAATCTATCCAACTCTGCGGCAACCTTCAGGATACAATGGACCAGCACTCCCAGATATTTCTGCCCATCTACTTTTCGCAAAACTCTTCCATTCATTGTATGATTTGCTCTAGAATTAGACTTGCCTAAATGCATCTCCTCACATTTGTCTGGATTGAAAGCCATCTGCCACCTTTCTGCCCAACTCTCCAGTCTATCTATATCCTCCTGCATTTTGTGACAGTCGCTTCTGCTTTCTGCTACTCCACAAATCTTTGTGTCATCTGCAAACTTGCTGATCATAACAACAGTGCCCTCTTCTAGATCATTTATGTATATTACAAACAACAGTGGGCGGCACGGTGGCACAGTGGTTAGCACTGCTGCCTCACAGCGCCAGAGACCCGGGTTCATAATCCCGCCTCAGGCAACAGTCTGTGTGGAGTTTGCACATTCTCGCCGTGTCTGCGTGGGTTTCCTCCTGGTGCTCCGGTTTCCACCCACAGTCCAAAAATGTGCAGGTTAGGTGAATTGGCCACGCTAAATTGCCCATAGCATTAAGTAAAGGGATACATGTAATGGGTCTGGGTGGGTTGCTCTTCGGAGGGTCGGTGTGGACTTGTTGGGCTGAAGGGCCTGTTTCCCACACTGTACGTAATCTACAAATCTACAGTACTGACCCCTGTGGAACACCACTGGTCACGTTTCTCATTCCAAAAAACTCCCTCCCAGTGCTACACTCAGTCTCCTGTTGCTCAACCAGTTCTTTCCTCACCTCGCTAGAACACCCTGCACACCACGTGACTTCACTTTCTCCATTTGACTGCAATGGGGATCCTTATCAAACGCCTTACTGAAGTCCATTATATGATATCAGCAGCCCTTCCTTCATCTAACAACTTGGTGACTTCCTCAATGAACTCTATTAAGTTGATAAAGCACGATCACCCCCGCACAAAACCATGTTGCCTGTCACTGACAAGCTCATTCTTCTCTAAATATAAATAGAACCTATCTCTCAGTAATCTCTCCAGAAACTTCCCCTCCACCGACATCAGGCTCACTGGTCTGTAATTACCAGGAATATCCCTACTACCCTTCTTGTGCAGGGGGACAACATGAGCAACCCTCCAGTCCTCCATCACCTCACCTGTATTTCAGGATGCCCCAAAGATATCTGTCAGGGCTCCAGCTATTTCCTCTCTCGCCTCCCTCAGCAACGTGGGATAGATCCCATCCGACCCTTGCGATTTGTCCACCTTAATAACCTCTAGCCTACCCAACACATCTTCCCTACTTATGCCAACGTGCTCCAGACTAATCAAAGTTCTATCTGTAATCTCAAGATTCGTCATGTTCCTCTCCTCAGTGAACACTGATGCAAAGCAATCATTCAGAGTCTCACCCATTCTCTCAGGTTTGGCACAGAGCCTTCCTTCATTATCTTTTAGTGGACGAACCCTTTCTCTCGTTACGTGCTTGCTTCTTATATAAGAATAAGATACTTTGGGATTGTCCCTAATTCTGCTTGCTAAAGCTATTTCATGACCCCGAATACCCTTGATTGTTTAAGACTTGTCCTACTCTTCCGACATTCCGCCAGGCCCGTTCTGTCCTTAACTGCCTCGACGCTTCCCTTTTCCTCTTGGCGGGTTGTACAATTTCTCCTGTCATCCATGGTTCACGAATCGTGTCCTTCCTATACTTTGCTTTACCACGAGACATAGTTATCCTGCATTGCCCTTAACCTAAGTCTACGGTGTAATTTAACATGGCCAACCAACCAAGCTAACCTGCACATTTTTGGATTGTGGGAGGAAACCGGAGCACCCAGAGGAAACCCACGCAGAGACTTGGAGAATGCGCAAACTCCACACAGTCAGTTGTCTGAGGAGGGAATTGAAGCCAGGTCTCTGGCGCTGTGAGGCAGTAGTGCGAACCACTGTGCCACAGTGCCGCCCATTATGGGGATTATTTTTTTTTGGAACGGCACTGGGAGTCGTGTTATGTAGAATAGATAAAAATCGTGTCCTTTTGATTCATTGATACATTGTTTTGAGATTAAAGATTGTTATGAAATATACTGCGTGTTCATTGCTTTTGACTCTGTTATAGGTGCGAAGTTTGGTTTATTCTAGTTTGTCATCATTTCTTTTGGAATAAACTTCTGTTTTGATTAGGAAACAATATTTGCAGCATTGTGTGTTAACTTTCAACAAGAAATCACTTTGTTAAATTAAAACAAATAAGGTCATCATCCATCAAGTTGGATTTCTGACGAGGATCTGGCGTGTTCTGCAATTAATCAGCTTGTGCTGGAATACAAGTGAGGCGATTAAACACTAGAGTAACTCCCGAGGAACTGATAGACTAACCCCACTCTTCAAATACATTTCGCCCCAACGACATTCGTCCAGATCGATTATATGCCCCAGACACAGACCAGGCATGCACAATGAGATGTAATTCCATATTACCCCTCTCAAAGTTACTCCTCTCCCGCTCAGCACCAGATCCAATGCAAAACAAAGTCCCTCAGCCCCAACCAGATCTGTAACAGTGGAACTACATGAGACACTGGCTAGCTCACACAAATGCGGCTTAGTGCAAATTACTGGTCATCACCGAGGAGTAATTGATAACTGCAGATGCTAGAGATCAGAGTCGAGAGTCTGATGCTGGAAAGGCACTGCAGTATCAGATGAGCAGGAGAATCGACATATCGGACATGAACCCTTCATTGGGTTATCAATTTAAAGGTTAATTGCCTCTGACATGATATAACATAATAGAGAGTCAGCGAGATGTGATTTTTTTATCACATCATATTGTACAATGGATTGGAGCTGCTCGATTCACTAATTGCAGTAGTAATCTGCCTGTTTTGTTTTGTATTGTGTAGATTATTCATAAAATATTAACAAGCACATTCCAAAACGATTTTAGTCAGCTATAGCAGAGAATACAGTAAAAAGTCACATCTCCCTATTGCATTTCCATTATTTGATGACTGAATGTCAGTCAAATTAGAACAGTTGCTAAACTTAACAAGGAATAGATCACTTTCCAAAACAAACTGTGTGGGATTCAATGAGTTAACAGATCCTTAGTTTATCATCGCAGAGATAAGTCTGCACCTTTAATGATGAAACAAACCATTCTCAGCTCTGTTAGCAATGTCCGCCAAACAATTACATCTTCTCAAGTGCAACAACTCATGTTTTTGTAACATAGTGACCAGACGATTGGAGGTAATCCTAATTCGAGGACGGGAAAAGATTGTGGCTGTGAGAGATGCTCCAATATTTGGGGTATTTTAGGTGTCAGCGCAGACTTCCACAAATTTCGGGAATAGTAATTATTATTTTATGAGCTGTTGCATTGTTTTGGAAATTTAGGGAAAAAAAGATCAAAGCAACACAATGCAAATAAAGGAGGAGCTTGTGTGGGAGAGTTCACAGCACAGGAGTAGCAACATTTATGGTTTTTAAGTGTTGTCTTGCTTCGTCTTTTTGTGTAAATCTACAATATTGAGTAGCGTGGTTTCTTTTTGGTTCTAGGCTTGATTGAGATCTGTCACTTGATTAAAATGTAAAAGTATAAAGCATAGACACTACATTAGGTGTGAGCACATTCTTTTAGAGCAGTAAGGCTGTGGTATCTTCTGGGCGTGTAGATTATTAGGGTGCGAAGATGGCCTTTAGTGAAGTCATGCCCTCTACCTGTTAGATGTAGGAGATGAGGGAGAGCTTCCAAGTTCTGATGATTATGTCTCCAGTAAATATGCTTGATTGCAAAACCGATCATATCGCATGGATTGGTTGGAGCAGCATTTAGAGACAATGAGGAATTTTCAGGAACTCGGGGGTTTGATGGTTGGCAGCTATAGGAGCGAGTGAACAAAAGCTGACACGATCAAGCAGATGTGTTATCGCGAGGAAAGGCAGGAGAGGGGTATAGTTAGCGCAGGAGTCTACTGTGGCCATGTGTATTTTAACCAGATATGCTGTTTAGGAAAATGTAGCGAGTGATGGATACTGAGGGGAATGTAGCACTGACAGCCAAGTTTCTGGTACAAATGAGCCTTGCTCACACTCTGTTCATTGATACAATTAGCTGCCTCCCTGTTGCATTGCCTTCAAGAATCACTTCTGTCCACCTTACCGACTGTTCCTCATTCCCAATATAATTGTAATTGAACGTCACACAAATTCCCTCTCCTCAAACCTCCCATTTCCCGCGTGCCTTGTTTTTTCAAGTCCAACAGTGTGGACTGACGTAATGCCCATTGACTGTTCTTGCCCACTTGAGAGGGGATGAATGGACTTCTGCTGGTCCCCTTTCCCATTTCAAAAATGGGTGAAATTGTCTCCACCAATTCCTCTGTTACAGGTTCAAGAAGGGGCTTTGTTTTGCTTCATTCGGGGATAAGGGCATTGGTGGCTAGCATCAGTATTTATTACCCATCCCCAATTGCTTCGAGGGCAGGTCAGTGTCAACAACATTGTTATACGTCTGGAGTCACACGTAGTAGTGAACAGGAAAGGATGGCAGTTCCCCTCTCTGAACCGGTCATCATGAGCCTCTTTAATTCCAAACTTTATGGAATTCAAATGACGCCATCTGCTGCGTGTCTGTGTCTGCAGAACATTACCTGGGTCTGTGGATTGACAGTCCAGTGATAGTTCCACTGGGCCATTGCCTCCAACTTCTGAATAACCTCCTCCTGTGCAACAAGCTAGAAAAGGGGCTGAACAAAACCAAAGGAACTGCAGACTCTGTATATCAGAAACAGAAACAGAAATCGATGTTCATTCAACAAATTAATTATCTGCATCAATCTTCGATCTCATCCCAGTCAGACATCCTGACAACCCAGACCATCACGTGAGCCAACCTGCCATCGAATGACTCCATTGGAACCCTGCCACCTCGGTAATGATATCCAACAAATTCTTCCGTCAGGCAGAAGGTACAGAAACCTGACCATAAACAAACAGGTTCAGGAACATCTTCTGCCCAGACGTTATTAAACGATTGAATGGACTCTCTTGACTCAAGTAATGCTGATCTTTCTAACGCTGACCTCTCTTGTACGCCCTGCGCAATGTAACCTGCATGCCTCTGTCAACATCTTTTGTTCTGCACATCATTGCTTCGTGTGATCTCCCTGGACTGCTCATAAACAAACCTTTTCAGTGCATTTCCGTACACGCCACAATAAATCAATCAAGTTGAATCAA
>NW_025213416.1:20823-26926 GCF_004010195.1 Chiloscyllium plagiosum | reverse complement strand
CGTTTTCCTGTTTGATTATTGTCGGAGAGGTGACTGAATTAGTGTTGTGATTGATTAAGATGTTTCATACTTCTTAGCCATTGCCTATCCACTGAGAACTCAGTCCACGTTTGCTCATTTATGCATCGATTACCTGTTGTTCTTTTTAGTTAGCTTCAGGGTTCTGAGTTTCAAATTAAATTTCTTCATTCTCCAACTTATTAAACAATTTGAGCATTTTATGGGCATTCTTCCAAATACAACAATATTGTGACATAATGCTATCTCATTGTTTTCGTAATTTTTGGAAATATATAACAGATTGCTGCATGCTTACATCTGTGCTCCTGTGTCAATCCAATGCTGTGAGAGATAATAAATTAGTCCTTTCAATGTGCATTCTGGCTTTAGGTTCTTAGGCGGTAGTGAACTGTTCAAAATATTGATGTATTTTTGCAGTCGATTTCAGAACAAACACCACGCACATCATCATAAAGACAAAGTAAAATAAAAAAAAACCTTTCGATAGAAACTATCTTATTGAGCATCTCCCGAAAATGAAATAGAAACGAGCTGGAAATAACTCTGTTCCTGGATCTGTGAGGTAGGGGAGGGAAGTTTGATCCTGAAGACCAGAATTCAGACACATATCATCTTTACAGAGCCAGAGTGTGATTCTGTTGCTTTTCTCTTTCACTCACAGATTGTCTACTTCCAATGGCCAGCTTCATTTCCCTCCTAAATGAGGTTGATTCCAGATTCCCAATCCTCTGACAGGTCTGATTAAATATTCTTCAACAACAGTCGTATATCTCCCCAGCTGGGTAGCAATCCCCATCCAATTAAAACAAAGCAATCACAATATATTCAGGTCGCCCCAGCCTGAGAAATATTTCCAATGGCAGAGATGCCCAAAGCCCTTCCTCATGGTAGCAGTGTTTCCAGCCACACCTTCTTCGGCCTAATGAGCACTCGGAGTCACCCATGGACCAGCTTTTCAATTTCTTGCCCGATTGGTAATCCGCATTTTCAGAAACTCATTGCTTTTTTTTTCCTGGTAATGATTGTCATGAGGTCGGGTAGCTGGATTATACTGGATATAAAATCCCTGACTGGGGCCATTAGTCTCTGACAGTTAGGGAGACCAGGCTGATTCTGAAGAGTAAAGGTCAGGGATACTGAGATGGTGAGTACCTGACTCAGTGACAGGCTTCCGTCAAAGGCTCTTTCTTTGTAAATAAAGAGTAATTAATGGTAGGACGCAAGATTCTGAAGGATTGGCGCCAATGTGGACGAGGACCTCCTCATTTCCCACACTTTCCCTCTCCCTGCCCCACTCACAGTTCACCCCACCCCAAAAATGTGCTGAAGATGTTAGGCGATATTCTCGACCCTCGGCACTTTTGAGACAATATACCATCCTGGACTCTGTCAAGTCAGGACGGATGATTCTGAAAGAGTCAATTAACTTAGCTTTGAACACTGGTGCAACTTGATGTTAGCACGGCACCAAACTGACTTTATACGTGGGAAAAAAAACGAAAAATGCCATCCAGGTTTTGCGTCCAAGTCTATTGGAGTGCAGCATCGATTGACCAGAATGATAACTGAACTAAAAGGGATCAATACGAGGGACCGAAATGACGCAAACGCAGGATGCAAGTCCTCAAATTTGAAAGGGTCTGAGAGGAGTAAAGGTTTGGAGAGAATAATAGAAACTACTGGCACTGAATGGAACGGAAGGATTCCTGTTGCCTCTTGATTTACGACTGGGATAAGCATCGAAAAGTTATTGGTGACCTGAAATCTTTCAAGATTGAAATGGTTGAAGAATTCTTCACATTTCTCGACATTATATTGCACAGACTATTTTTGTGCTTCTTCACACACTCAACCTGCCCATCCCTTTCTCAGTCTTCCTTTCTCCTCCTTTACTGTCCACCTCCCATAATGTTATCACCAACGTAACACATGATCCTATCACCTCAGTCATGGAGACAGATTATGAATGGCTGTGACACGTGGAATGATAATTCCGGTACTCACTAAAAACAGCTGAAGAACATGAATATGACAGATTTATTCCTACTCTCTGTTTTCTGTACTTTATCAGTCCTCACAGCAATTCCCAATTCCCCATCACTGCAGGGCTCCCTGCTCAAACATTTCCAGAATTTGAAATTTCTGCATCCTTGAGTGTGCAAATGCCTCCCTAGTCTCATACCTACATTTTGCTTGAAACAGTCCCAATCCACCATCAGTCAGATGTTTGAGGTTTCGTCTCTATACATGCTCAGTACACTGCAGGGAAGAGAGAATGAGTCAGGCCCATGTGCGTCTGCACAGGTCAGGTGTGTCTCAGAGTCAGCTCTGCAAAATGTCCAGGACATTCGTATCACAGTCGAAGGATTTTTATTGATTGGAGTTTGCATAGCCTTTGAGGGCAATTTTCAGTGATTATTTTATTGATTTCAATTATTGCCTGCCCTGGAGAAGTTATATTTGATTCAGACGCTGTATCGGTGGAGGCGGAGGAATTCGATCACGATGTTTGATTCATTAAAACATAAAATGTGTCGTCTCCATTAACCAACTATCATCCTTTCACAGAGCAGCCGCTGATAACCAGGGAAGCCACATCCCAGTGTTGAGGAGAAGACTTCTCAGAGAGAGACACTCAACAACCGGAATTTAATTTTCAGATGGTCAAAGGCAAGGGAAGGATGACATTGAAGTCAAATGAGATTTCAGAGATGGTGTTGGGGTGTCAATGCTGGTGAACAGGTTGGTACAGTGGCTCAGTGCTTATCTCTGCTGCCTCACAGGGACAATGTGTGGGTCTGGGTCGGATAGTCTTTGCAGGGTCGGTGTGGACTCGATGGGCCAATTGGCCCACTTACACATTGTAAGGATTCTATGATTTTCTTCAATATGCATTTTCCAATGTTTGCTATCGTCCAATTGAGATTTGCATCATCCAATAAACATCAGTTCTAAAAATGCTCTGTGACAACTGAGAGTTGACTCACCGCTGTCACCTGTTTGTTCAGTTTTGTAAATTAATTAATTGAACCATATTGTAATGCAACAGCCCCCAGACGATGCCAGCAGAAATAAATGAAAGGCTTTGAGATTATATCACCCCGGCATTGAGTAATGAGAACTTGACATCACAAAGTGATTGAGGAAGAAAATGACGTTTTCAATTTCTGATGTATGGAAAATATTTGTTACGACCCTTCCGTTTGTAACAATTCCTGGTAAGTGCCTTGCACCTATAAGTTTGTGTGAATTTATCTGAGGATTATCTGCGGGTTTCCTCTGCCACTGAAAATGATACCTGGCCATATTGTGCCCAAACGTCACACAGTGGCAGACAATCAGTAATTAAGTCTCAGATTACAGGGACCCCGTGAAATCCACATCATCGCAGATTCCGCAGGAATTGCTTGGAAAATTATTCCTCTCTGCTGGGAACCATCCAGAAATCCCCATTTCAATCAAAGACTATAAAGCTTTTCGGTGGAATTAATAAAATGAATGACTTTGTAAAAATGGAGGCCGTGGTACTTTTATGATTTGGAGATGCCGGCGTTGGACTGGGGTGTACAAAGTTGAAAATCACACAACAACAGGTTATAGTCCAACAGGTGTAATGGGAAGCACACTAGCTTTCGGAGCGACGCTCCTTCATCAGGTGATATTGGAGGGCTCGATCGTAACACAGAATTTATAGCAAAAATTTGCAGTGTGATGTAACTAAAATACATTGAAAAATTGATTGTCTGTTAAGCCTTTCATCTGTTAGAATACAGTAATAGTTTCAATTCTTTCATGTGTAAATCACAATACATTTTTTCTAAAGTTGCATATTCGGATTAGCTGTTTACAATGGTGATAGCTGGACAATATGTTGAAGGAGTTAGCCCCCTGTGTTCTCTGTCTATGACATGGGTACAGAACTTAGCAAGCAGCCTCTCCTCGGCCACTTTTCTTTGCTGCATGTCCCGAAGTCCAACTTGGAGGATGGTCACCCGAAGGTCCGAGGTTGAATGTCCTGGAGCACTGAAGTGTTCCCCAACTGGGAGGGAATCCTCCTGTCTGTTGATTGTTGTGCAGTGCCCATTCATCCGTTGTCTTAGCCTTTGCTCGGTTTCCCGAATGTTCCATACCTACGGGCATCTTTGCCTGCAACGTATAAGATAGACAACATTGGCTGAGTCACATGAGTACCTGCCATGTAAAAGGTGGGAGGTGTTCTCATGCGTAATAGTGGTATCCGCGTCGACACTCTGACACGTCTTGCAGCGTCCACCGTGACAAGGTTGTATGAAGTAGCCGGGCAGTTTGCTACGAACAATGATCTGTTTGAAGTTTGGTGGTTGTTTTAAGACAAGTGGTGGAGGTGTGGGGAAGGTCTTGGTGAGGTGCTCATCCTCATTCCCAGGGGCTGAAAAATTACGCCATGTTCTTCGTGACCTGCAACACATTATCAATGAGAATGAGCACCTCATCAAGACCTTCCCCACCCCTCCACTACTTGTGTTTAAACCGTGTGACAATCGAGCACTCCAGTATCACCTGATGAAGGAGCGTCACTCCGAAAGCTAGTGTGCTTTCAATTAAACCTGTTGGACGATAACCTGGTGTTTTGTGATTTTTAACGTGGTATTTTTATGTCCAGTTTGCAAAATCAGTTAGTTTGCATGTTGTTCTGATTTGTTGAGTGAATAAGCAGTAGGCTTCTCTGTGCATCTGAAGTTGAAGTTATTTCTGCAATAACATAAAATTGTTTTAAAAATTGCGTTTGAGGTTTGGCTTACGGCTAAATGGCTTTGTGCATGAGTGAACCTGTGTTTCTTTTTGATGATTGCAACCCAGCATGGTGTTAATGGAGTCTGAAAGATTTGTTGAAGCGTTCTGGAATAAGCGATGGAGGAAGAAACACTTAACTGAGAAAGATTTGCTTTCACTGATATCATTTTTGTCTTTTTTTTTAGTTCAGTCAGACTCTGGAAAAGATTGGACGTGTAGATCTATGCTCATGCGAAGAAAATGAGAGTTTCAGTAAATTACATTGCCTTCGAATGAAAATGTTGTGTTGGTCCCAGACAGAAGTGTTGGGACAAGAAAAATTTCTGAAGCGATGGTTTAAAGCTGAGTACATTGACTCACAGACAGGGGGCTTCTATCGTGGTTTGTGCCTTTAATGATGGAACAAATATTTCTGAGATCTGTTAGCATTAGCCGTCAAATAATAATAGTATCTTCTCAGGTGCAACAACTCATGATTTTTGTACTGTAGTGACCAGCCGATTCTAGGTAATTTTATATGGAGGACGGGCAAAGATTGAAGCTGTAAGAGCTGCTCCATTTTTTGCTGGATCTTCGGTGGCCGAGCTGATTTCCATTAACTCCAGGAAGAGTAATCATTATTTTTTAAGCTATTGCATTGTTTTCGAAATTTGGGAAAAAGAAAGACCTAAGCAACGGCATTTAAAAAGGAGGGAGGAAGACAAAGTTAGAGATCACATGGTCAGCGAAAGAGAGAGACAGAGAAACCTGCACTGCTGTCTGACACAGCAGTGAAGTGCTGGAAAAGGACAGTATGTCAGACAACATCCGAGAAGCAAGAAAATAGAAGTTGTGGGCAAAAACCATTCATCAGAAATGTCCGAAACGTCGATTTTCCTGCTTCTCAAATGCTGCCTGACCTGCTGCGCTTTCCAATACTGCACATTTCTCGCTAAACCTCCAAAACCTGCAGTCCTCACTTTTGCCACTGCAGTGAATCGGCTCAGCTTCTCCCTTTGATTTTAGAGTTCATGTATTTCTGGGGATCAGAGTGCATCTAGGAAAATGCAACAACGCGAAAATCACAGGAGGAACATTCGTGGGCGAATTCATAGCACAGGCTTTTACTTGTAATCTTGCTGACATTTTTGTGTAAATCTACTAAAGTGAGCAGAGTGAGTTCTTTTTGGTTTTATGTTTTATTCAGGTCTGTCTCTTGACGAAAATGTGAAAATAAAAAGCACAGGCAAAAAGTTAGCCTGGAGCTGTGCCTTTAGGCGCAGTAAGACGGTGATAATTTCTGGGTCTGCAGATTGCTCAGCCGCAATGG
>NW_025213416.1:0-6406 GCF_004010195.1 Chiloscyllium plagiosum | reverse complement strand
CTGGAGTCAATGGGAATCATATGGCCACAGTAATAGAAGCAGGAAGGCCATTTGGCCCATCGAGCCTGCTCTGCTACTCATTGAGATCATGGTTGATCTATCCATCGTATCTGTTCCTCCTGCCTGCATTATCCCCATAACCCTCAATGCCCCTACCATGCAAAAACCCATCCAACTGTGTCCTGAATATATTTAATGAAGCTTCCTTGGCAGAGAATTCCACAGATCCACTATTCTCTGGGAAAGGCAGTTCCTCGACTAGGCCATGTCCCCTAGTCCTAGTCTCACCCACCAGTGGAAACAACTTGCCTGTCTCAATCTTATCTATCCCTTTCATAATTTTATATAAGATCCCTTCTCAATCTTCTCAATTCTAGTAAGTACAGTCCCAGACAACTCAATATCTCATCTCCAGAATCAACCTAGTGAACCTCCTCTGCACCACCTCCAAAGACAGTATATACTTCAAGAAAGACGACCAGAACTGTGCACAATACTCCAGATACAGCCTCACCAACACCTTGTATGATTGCAGCAGAACCTCCCTACTCTTAAATTCAATCCCTCTAGCAATGAAAGCCAATATTCAGTTTGCCTTCCTGATTTCCTGTTGCACCTGCAAATCAACTTTCACTGATTCACATACAAGCTCTCAAGTGCCTCTGCACAACAGCATGCTGCAATCTTTCACCATTTAAATAATACTGACCTATTTTTACTTCCAAAAATTGGATAACCTTGCATTTACCAACATTCCTGATGAAGGGCTTTTGCCAAAAATGTCAATTTTCCTGCTCCTTGGATGCTGCCCGACCTGCTGTGCTTTTCCAGCACCACTCTAATCTTGACTCACATTTACCAACATTGTACGCCATCTGCCAGACCCTTGCCCACTTATATAACCTATCTAAATCTCTCTGCAGACCTTCCACATACTCTGCACAATTTGCTTTTCCACTCAATTTAGTGTCATCAGCAAACTTGGATAAGTTACACTCATTTATATATATCATGAACAGTTGTTGGCCCAACACTGAACCCCACAGCACCCCACTCACCACTGGTCTCCAACCAGAGAAACACCTATTTATCCAAACTCTGCTTTCTATTGGTTAACCAGCCCTCTATCCATGCTAGAACATTTCTCGCTACTCCATGCATTATCTTATGGATGAGTCTTTTATGTGGCACCTTATCGAACCCTTTCCGGAAATCCAAAGTGTACAACATTCACCTGTTCCCCTCCATCCACTGCACTTGTTACATCCTCAAAGAACTCTAGTAAGTTTGTCAAACACTACGTTCCCTTCACAAATCCATGCTGTCTGCCTGATGGAACCCTTTCCATCCAGATATCTCACTATTTCTTCTTTAATGACACCCTCCAGCATTTTCCCAACCACAGATGTTGAGCTAACTGGCCTATTGTTTTGCCTACACCCTTTTTTTAAAAAAAAAACAGCAGCGTGACATTTGCTGTTTTCCAGTCCACTGGGACCTGCCCGGAGTCCTGTGAATTTTGGTAAATTACCATTAACTCATCTACTATAACTTTCACCATTTCTTTCAGCATCCTGGGATCCATTCCATCAGGAGCAGGGGACTTATCTACCTTTAGAGCCTCAAGTTTGCTCAACACTACCCCTTTAGGGATAACAATTGAATTGAGGTTCTCGCCTCCCATCATTCTTTGGCATGTTAGACACATTTTCTGGGTGGCATGGTGGCTCAGCTGTTAGCACTGCTGCCTTCACAGCACCAAGGAACCAGGTTTGATTCCAGCCTCGGGCGACTGTCTGTGTGGAGTTTGCACATTCTTCCCTGCGTGGGTTTCCTCCAAGTGATCCGGTTTCCTCCCACAATCCAAAGACGTGCAAGTTAGGTGATTTGGCCATGCTAAATTACCCAGTGTTAGGTGCATTAGTCAGGGGTAAATATGGGGAATGGATCTGGATGGGTTACTCTTCGGAGGGTCAGTGTGGACTTGTTGGGCCATTTCTGTTTCCATACTGGAGGGATTTTAATCTTAATCTTTAATCTAAAGTTAATCTTCCACTGTGAAGACTGACACAAAATAGTTATTCAAGGCCTTGGCCATTTCAACATTACCCAATATCAATTCCCTTTTTTCATCCTGCAACGGACCTATGTCCACTTTACCAGAGGGAAAACTCTGCTAGTTAGAGTCATACCTAACACAAAGGAAAATAGCTGTAGTTGTTGGAGGTTAATCATCTCAGTTTGGTCTCATGATATTTAATGGTGTTACCATGATTGAGTCTCCTACTATCAACACTGACTAGAAACGGAATTGGATCGGCCATATAGGTCAGTTCCCACAAGGCACAAATCAGAGGTGCGATGGAATACTCTCCACTTGCCTTGGTTGGGCTTAGCTCAAAAATATTGAAGTAGTTTGACAACATCTAGAGCAAAGCATCCTGCTTGTTGGGCATCTCAACCACCAACTTCAATTAGCTCAAACATCACATGATATAGCTGATGGTCACATTTTATTTGGTAATGCTCCCACATGTCTTTCCATGTTTCACAATGTCAAAGGCTTTATCCAAATAAAAGGTGCTGTTACGGTAGGCACACCAGCTATACAATAACTTGCATTTGTTAGGGTGGAACATAGAGAAAATTTATTGGATTTTTGGAAAATTTTCATTGCTCTCAATTGTGACTTAGCGTAAACTAGAACACGTCAACTAATTAAAAACTTAATTTGCTCCCCAAAACATCTTTCAGCGAGCATTGCTGCACTGTACAGTTTTGCCATAGAAACTAGACAATGACTTGGCTCCCAACAGCAGCTACTTTTGTGTAATGACACCACCAGGTGGCACAATTTGCTAACAGTGGAACATTACTCAAACCAGTTGGAGGCCATTTTTGAGGAATCATTTTTGTTTTAAGTTTGCTACAGGATGAGTCAAAGTAGTTATCAAGTCTGTGTGCATCTCTACATATACACTGGACTTGAAATATTTCTCTCTCCACTGATGCATCAGATATACTGAGTTTCTCCAGCATTCTCTGTTCATTTTTAGTTAACTCTGAATTTGGCTATTACTTATGGCTATTCTCTCATATTCTATCCTTCATTACTTTTAGATCACCAAAACTCTGCTGCCTGTACTTGCATGCCTGATTTTAATCACTCCACTACAGGTGATACCTTCAGCTGCCGAGGCCCGAAATTCAGAATAGTCTCCCTGCAGCTCTTTCTTCCATTAAAAGGTTCTTTGAAACCAACCTCTTGGTGCGAGTTCAGATGAGCAAAAACTCTTGTGTGGCTCAGTGTTCTACTTGGGTTTGTGATGCTGCCAATACCTGTCACTGTTAAAGGTGCTTCGTAAATAAAAGCTACATCTGTTTTTCAAAAAACAGAATTGCAATGTGCGCTTAGATTTTGATGAGTCAGAGGGTGCTTAAGCTTCCACATTGCCCTTCTGTAACAGACCAGAACAAGGTGACTGTGTAGTGAAGCGCCATCCTATTATCTACCCAGTTCAACCTCCCATGCAGTTTGTTCGTGATCTGAAACTACTGAGGAGACCCAGAGTTGAGCCCAGGCCACTGCATGGAACATTAAACATGGATATGAATGGCTGAGATTGACAGAGAGGAACAAACCAGTCTGTTGCAGGATCAGTCCCTTTACCTGCTCTGCTGCAGCCTGGTCAGTCGATGTTCGGGTTTTCTTCAGCAACGACCGCACTTTTCCCAGTTCCTCTTCATACGATTTCCGGATTTCATCCATTTCCTCCTCCGCCCGCTGCCGCTCCGTTACTGCTTTCCTCTTCCTTTCTGCTAAATTCTGAGCGCAGAAAGCTTGAGTTACCACAGAGAATAGGAGGGAAGGTCACCTCATTACCTGAAGAGAAGCACATTGCCAGTCTACATCAAGCAGATGAGGGAGTCACCAGGAATACCTGGGCACGAAGCTGCATTTCACCATCTGATGGCACAGCACACAGCTGGAATGCTGCACTGTCTCACCATCAGATAGACATGATTGCCAGAAATAAAGAAGCATTTTACACAGCAATCACAGCTAACAACATCTCCACATAATCTACCTTCTCCAGATTTTTTCTTTCAGTTCGCAGATCCATAAGCTCCTCCTCCAGACTGGCAACCTTCACCTCAAGCTCCTTGCGCCTTTGTTTCTCCGCTTTGCACTGAGTCTGAGCATGCTCCGACACTTCTTGTAGCTCTGAGACACACACAGGTACATTACTGGTCAACCTTGAGAACATGTCAGACTCAGCTGAGAGAAAGCTACTTATTAGCTTAACTCATCATCGCGAACTATTACAGCTTCCATGTCTGCCCAGAAATATTCTATCCAGACTAAGCTGCAGCATGGGCTACTGTCACAAGAGTCATAAGATACAATAAATCATTCTCCACTCTCCAGAATTCCCACCCTTTGCCAGGGTGACCTGGAGATGTGCTAATTAATTTTATGTAGGGTGCCACAAGCTGACCTCAAAAGAGGCAGTAGTTTCTACAATGCATTCAAAATAGCATTAAATTATCATTAAATAAAAATGTGTAGAGTAATCAGGAAAGGAAGGGAGAAAGGATCCAACTCAGTGCCCTTTTGGAGAGCTAGTGCAAACCACGATGAATTGGATGGCCTCCGGCTGCACCACATTTCCCTGATTCTACTGTCATTCCTACATAGCTGCCACCCAAGCTTTGCAAGAAATGCCAGGTGCTATGCAAGCATAAAGGCACTAAAAGAACTATGATATCTGCCTAAGAGATCCCAGGGACCACAATGCCATAAGACAAAAGGCAGGTAGGACTACTTTAATTTGCAATTATGGTCAGCAAGGACTAATTGGACCAAAGAGTCATACAGCACAGAAACAGACCCTACGAATAAGAACAAAAATAGACGTTGCTGGAAAAGCTCAGCAGGTCTGGCAGCATCCGTGAAGAGAACCCAGAGTTAATGTCTTGGTCCAGTGACCCTTCCTCAGAACGGACATAGCTAGGAAAATGTCAGTTTACATGCAGAACATAAGGTGGCGGGAGGGGGTAAGGAATAAACGATAAGTGGGGATAGAGTCATGAGATGTATAGCATGGAAACAGACCCTTCAGTCCAACCCATCCATGCCAACCAGATATCCAAACCCAATCTAGTCCCACCTGCCAGCACCCGGCCCATATACCTCCAAACCCTTCCTATTCATATACCTATCCAAATGCCTTTTACATGTTGCTATTGTACCAGCCTCCACCACTTCCTCTGGCAGCTCATTCCATACACATACCACCGTCTGTGTGAAAACGTTGCCCCTTAGGTCCCTTTTATATCTTTCCCCTCTTACCCTAAACCTATGCCCCCTAGTTCTGGACTCCCCGACCCCAGGGAAAAGACTTTGTCTATTTATGCTATCCATGCCCCACATAATTTTGTAACCCTCAATAGGTCACCCCTCAGCCTCCGATGCAAAGGAGTGGATACCAATCTGGCTAAGAGTGTGAATAGCTGTTAATGGAGACCGTAGATAGCTAACATGAGGGAGTATGTAATGGCAGACTGTGAGATAACAAGGCCTGGTGTGTGGAGTAGGAGGCTAGGACATGGGAGAGTTCAGGCACTAAAATTATTGAACTCAATATTAACTCTGGAGGGTGGCAGGGTCCCGGAGTAGAAAATGAAGTGCTGTTCTTTCAAGTTGCATTGAACGTCACTGGAGCACTGCAGCAAGTCTGAAACAGAGATATTGGCCAGGCAAAGGGGTGGTGTGTTAAAATTGCAGGTAAATGGACGCTCAGGGTCTTCTTTGCCAGCAGAACATAGATGTTCTGTGAAGCAGTCACCCAGCCTATGCTTCATTCCCCAATGTAGAGGAGACCACATTATGAGCAGTGAATGCAGTAGAGTAGATTGTGAGAAGCGCAGGTACGTTTGGGTCTTTAGATTCCGAGGGAGGGAGGAGGTAAAAATGACATCCAGCACGACTTCAGACAGTACATCCCAAATCATAGCTAAATGTGTACAAAATAAATTCCTTCTCCCCTTATTCTTCTGATTACCTGGCTACTAATAGAATTCCTCATCCATCTCCATTTATGAAACTGATAATTGTCAAGACCTCTTAAATCTCTTTCAAGTAGAAAAGCTTTAACTTCGCCAGGTTGACCACTTCATCATAAACGGTCTTGACAAGGTGGACATGAAAAGGATGCTTTTTCTTGCGGGTCAGTCGGAGGGCACATAGTTTGAAATTAGGGTTCATCCTTTCAGGCCATGGAGGTGAGAAATTCTTCTCTCTGGGGTTGAGACATTTTCGAACACTGCCTCAGAAGGTGTTGGTGGCGGGTTATGACGATTTGAATTATACAGAGGTGGAAAGATCCTTACTCAGTTGGGGACT
>NW_025213415.1:31291-32919 GCF_004010195.1 Chiloscyllium plagiosum | reverse complement strand
GAGCACCCATAGACCTGTTAGATAGGGAGTTGCAGGACTCTCACCTCACAGCAGGAGAGGAATGATGCAAGTTAGAATTATTTCAAATAATGTGTTTTAATTGTTGTCATAGGCTGCACATAAAGCCACTTACAGCAGGTGTGGAGATCACTTGACAACACCAATACATTAACTACAATTGCACTGCTCCAAACATTCTGCTCTTCACAAATAAGTTGCACACACTATCATTTGCAGTTACAAAATATGTATGTTACCCAATATACATGAGGTCACAAAGAAAATTATCAGTTATTAATAATAATGTCAACTCGTCAGTTCCACTTATTTTATATTTGTTTATGGGATGCGGGCTATGTCATTTAATGTCCATCCCAAATGTCCCAGAAGGCAGTTAAAAGTCAATCACCTTGCTGTGGCCTAGAGTCACACATAGATCAGACCAGTAAGGATGACTGTTTTCTTTCTCAAAAGGACATTAGTGAATCAGATAGGTTTTTATGACAACTGATAATGGTTACATATTTACCCTTAGGCTAACATTTTTAATTCTGTATTTTTATTGAAACTTCACCATATGCCATAGATTCAAACCCGTATCCCAAAACATTAGTGTAGTGTTTTTTGTTTACTAGTCCACTGTTATTACCATTATACCATTGCCGTTCACATTTTTGTTGGTTTCTGCACATTTACAACATGCATAACCTTTAAATTATGCAAGTCACCTTATGGTGCACTTGCAGATCCATTTGGACTTAGTGCAGGGGGAGGTGACATCTTTCTCATCTGTTCTACTTTCACATCTTCCCTTGCTGTCTGAATTGGATTCACAGCTTCATCAGCTGAACGTGGATGTCTGCAATTGTGATTATATGTCCAGTTGCTCATGTCATCACATATATTTGAGGAGCCAACTACTGACTATAGATCCCAAGTTGCCACATAGGTTGTCTCTTCTTGAGAATATTCCAAATTTGCATTCTGACTGGTTCCCCACTTCTCAGTGTTAGCAGCAATTTTGATGTTTTAGCAAAGTTAAATTCGGCTTACTGTTATTCCACCTTGATCTTGCCCCTTACTACATCAGCCTTGAGTACTTTAATCACTGATGGAAGAACAGTTTGGATGCAGTATACACTTAGTCTTTAGGTTACTTTCTAATCCTTCATAGAGTCACAGATTCATAGAGATATACAGCACAGAAACAGACCATTCAGTCCATATTGTCCATGCAGACCAGATATCCAACATGAATCTAGTCCCATTTTCCAGCATTTGGCGCATGTCCGTCGAAACCCTTCTTATTCATATACCCAACCTGATACCTTTTAAATGTGGTAATTGTACCAGCCTCCGCCACATCCTCTGGCAGCTCATTCCATACATGTATCACCTTCTGCCTGAAAACATTGTCCCTGACAACCTTTAAAATCTTTCCCCTTTCACCTTAAACCTGTGCCCTTCAGGTTGCACTCCTACACTGAGGGTTAAAGTCCTTGGCTATTCACTCATGATTTTATAAACCTCTATAAGGTCACTCCTCAGCCCCTAATGCTTCAGGGAGAATAGACCCAGGCAATTCAGCCTCTCCCTATAGCTCAAACCCTCCAACCCTGGCAATATCC
>NW_025213415.1:27064-28384 GCF_004010195.1 Chiloscyllium plagiosum | reverse complement strand
TTTGTGAGTTTGACAAGTTTTTTTCTTCAGCTCCCGATTTTCCTTTCTCTGTGTTTGTCGTTGTTTGGTGTTTATGGCTCGTTCTTCCGCGTCTGGCCATTCTTCACTTGTTGCTTGTTTGAATAACGGTTTTTGGCCCGCAATTTCCCGGTTGTATTTTCGGAGTCTGTGGTGGGCGTCATTGATTAGTTCTCGGAGCATTCTGCGGCCGTTTTGTTCTGTTAAACTTCTGGCCTGAGGTGTTTTTATCGGCGGTTTATATTGGAGACATTTTGGCAGTAGCTGTTTCCTCAAACATTCATGCAGGAAGTACAGTTGTTCGCTCGGATGGCATTCCTTTCCCATCTTCGGGCAAGTTGTAGCGAGCAAACTAGCTCCTGGTATTCTAATTTCTCCATTCTCCTCAATATCTTAGATGTTTCAATGAGCTCACCTCTTATCTTGTGGATTCTAATTGATTTAGGCATAAACTTTATTCACAATACCAGACTGTAATCCCTGGAGTGTGGCAAATAAATATTCTCTGAGCTGCTTCTGAATCAATAGTATTTGTTTTCCTGAAATGGGGAGATCAAGTAGTGCAAAGTGAGAACTACTTGCATACTATTTGTCAAGTCGTCTTTCAATTACTCTAACCCTATTCCTAACCCGAACCCAATTAATTCCTTGACAAAGAACATGGATTACAAATGAGATGTCACTGTTTTTAGTTGTTGCACAAATATATAATTACACACAGCGTCCCACAGTCTTGCGACTCCCACCTTCTGGAATCCCTGACAGTATGCCTCCTGCTGGGCGTTTTTATTCATCTAATGATTGGATTTTCTTTGCAGCGAATGTGATGGCAGTGCTGATTCTTTCCCAAGGGAAATGTGGCCTTTCCGAAGGAGTCACCCGTTACATGACTGCCATGGCAACGGGAGATCTGATGGTCCTTGTCTTCAACGTGATCGTGAGCCAGATCATCATGTATCATTTCCCGGGCTCGCTGCTGAAATACACTCCTGCGTGTCGGCTCAATATCTTCCTGCAAGGGCTGAGTATCCAACTCTCCATCTGGTTCACCATCGCCTTCACCTTTGACCGCTTTGTAGCAATTTGCTGCAACAAATTGAAGGCGAGATATTGCACTGAAAGAACAGCCAATGTGGTCATATCCATTGTGAGTGCACTTAACATCATGGTCAACATTCCCCTGTCTTTTCGCTATGAGCCCACTCATGTTCTGAACAATGTACAGTGGGGCTGCCGCACCATCACCAGTTATCTCACTTCACCAGCCTGGGCAGCTCACCGGTGGCTCACCAACATCTCAAA
>NW_025213415.1:18282-26878 GCF_004010195.1 Chiloscyllium plagiosum | reverse complement strand
TTCCAAGGTTCAAGCTCACTTTATGTGGCAATCAGGGTCGCGTTCCTGCTGATGTGCACCAGCTCCTGCACAAACACCTGTATTTATGCACTGACCCAGAGGAGGTTCAGGGAGGAGATGAAAAAATTGTTGAAATCTCCCTCCTCGTTGCTCTGTAAAGCACGTTACTAATTTACATTGACATGGGGAGGTGCTGATGTAATGATTACCTCACTGGGCCAACAATCCAGAAACCAACGCTAAAATCCTGGATGCACAGTTTGAAATCGCACCATTTGTGAAATTTGAATTCAATAAAAAGCTATCTTTACCATCTGGCCATTAGTGATTGTCAAGCCTGAAAGTTATTTGCCATCTCACAACGAAGGGATGGAATTCTGGTACCTTTACCTGGTCTGCCTCCCTGTGGCATCAGGTCCATGGGCATCTGGGTTACTCATAGCTGCCCTCTAGGCAATAGATGCCAACCTTACTGGTGATAACAGTCTCTCAAATGAACAAAACACATTTGTACCCCCATCTATTTTTTGTAATTCTCAATGCAACTCAACTGATCCTGAAACCCTGGGTGAAGCCCCATCTATTTCGGAGTTGCAGAATAACGCATGTGCAGTCATGGAGATCAACATTATGGAAACAGACCCTTCAGTCCAACGTGTCCATGCCAACCTGACATCCTAACCTAATCTGGTCCTATTTGCCTGTACTTGGCCCATATCCCTCTGAACCCTTCCTATTCATAGACATATCCAGATGCCTTTTAAATGTTGTAATTGTACCAGCCTCCACCACATCCTCTGGCAGCTCATTCCATACACGTACCACCCTCTGTGTGTAAAAGTTGCCCCTTTCGTCCCTTTTATATCTTTCACCTCTCACCCTAAACCCATGACCCCTAGTTCTGGACTCCCGGACCCCAGGGAAAAGACCTTGTCTATTCACCCTATTCGTGCCCCTCATGATTTTATAAACCTCTATCAGGTCAACCCTCAGCTTCCAACGCTCCAGGGAAAACAGCCCCAACCTATTCAGCCTCTCCCTATAGCTCAAATCCGCCAATCCTGGCAACATCCTTGTAAATCTTTCCTGAACATATGACTAGTTGGGTTCAACTATCTGCAAATGTTGGGGCTTACAGTAAATTTAAACCAGACGTTAGCAATACTACAGTTGTCGAGTTTAATGTGGTTTTGGCAGTCACATTGACAGGTTGGGGAAATACATTGTGTCGAAGAGATAAACTGGAATAATACCAGATACAAATCTGTATAACTGTGAAGCAGAAATGTAAACATTGGATTTATTTATTTGGATATAATCCATCCATCAGGCCCACTGTCAAGGAAAGACCGCGAGCATTTTCAAAGATCCATCCCACCCTGGCAATGTTTTTCCACAACCTCTACCATTGGGGAGAAGGTACAGAAGCCTGAACACACAAATATGATGGTTTCTTAACTTTTTCTACCCTACTGTTGTTAGAATACTGAATGGACTCAGAAACTCTTAACATTCGCTTCTACCTGTGTTTTTGTTTTTGCCGCTGTTTACCTATTATTTACTTATCTATGTGACTTAACTCCATGACCTGCCTTTATTGCTGTCAACACAATGCTTTTCACTGTGCCTCAGTACACGCAACAATAAATTCAATTCAATTCTGAATGAAAGAGACTCAATTGATAGAGGCGGCTAGAATGATGAAAGATTGGCTCAGAGTGCGCAGGAACAATCATTTACAGGTCTACATGTAGTGGACATCAATTTACCGATGAGTGCAAGGACTTCCTAGCTGAAAACGGGGGAACTTGTTAATGCTTGCCTAACCGACACTGTCAAATGTATTGTCAGAGCTGGTGATGACACAGCAACCAATATCGAAGAATAGATCAAGACTGACACCAGAGGAATTCTTGACCAGTGACAGTGAAGGAATGGTTAATATTTCCAATGCAGGATGGTGGTGCTATGTCCTGGATGCACAGTTTGAAATCGCACCATTTGTGAAATTTGAGTTCAATAAAAAGCTATCTTTTCCATCTGGCCATTAGTGATTGTCAAGCCTGAATGTTATTTGCCATCTCACAACGAAGGGATGGAATTCTGGTACCTTTACCTGGTCTGCCTCCCTGTGGCATCAGGTCCATGGGCATCTGGGTTACTCATAGCTGCCCTCTAGGCAATAGATGCCAACCTTACTGGTGATAACAGTCTCTCAAATGAACAAAACACATTTGTACCCCATCTATTTTTTGTAATTCTCAATGCAACTCATATGATCCTGAAACCCTGGGCGAACCCCATCTATTTCGGAGTTGCAGAATAACGCATGTGCAGTCATAACAATCAACATTATGGAAACAGACCCTTCAGTCCAACGTGTCCATGCCAACCTGACATCCTAACCTAATCTGGTCCTATTTGCCTGTACTTGGCCCATATCCCTCTGAACCCTTCCTATTCATAGACATATCCAGATGCCTTTTAAATGTTGTAATTGTACCAGCCTCCACCACATCCTCTGGCAGCTCATTCCATACACGTACCACCCTCTGTGTGTAAAAGTTGCCCCTTTCGTCCCTTTTATATCTTTCACCTCTCACCCTAAACCCATGACCCCTAGTTCTGGACTCCCGGACCCCAGGGAAAAGACCTTGTCTATTCACCCTATTCGTGCCCCTCATGATTTTGTAAACCTCTATAAGGTCAACCCTCAGCTTCCAATGCTCCAGCGAAAACAGCCCCAACCTATTCAGCCTCTCCCTCTAGCTCAAATCCGCCAATCCTGTCAACATCCTTGTAAATCTTTTCTGAACATATGACTAGTTGGGTTCAACTATCTGCAAATGTTGGGGCTTCCAGTAAATTTAAACCAGACGTTAGCAATACTACAATTGTCGAGTTTAATGTGGTTTTGGCAGTCACATTGACAGGTTGGGGAAATACATTGGGTCGAAGAGATAAACTGGAATAATACCAGATACAAATCTGTATAACTGTGAAGCAGAAATGTAAACATTGGATTTATTTATTTGGATATAATCCATCCACCAGGCCCACTGTCAAGGAAAGACCGCGAGCATTTTCAAAGATCCATCCCACCCTGGCAATGTTTTTCCACAACCTCTACCATTGGGGAGAAGGTACAGAAGCCTGAACATACAAATATGATGGTTTCTTAACTTTTTCTACCCTACTGTTGTTAGAATACTGAATGGACTCAGAAACTCTTAACATTCGCTTCTACCTGTGTTTTTGTTTTTGCCACTGTTTACCTATTATTTACTTATCTATGTGACTTAACTCTGTGACCTGCCTATATTGCTGTCAACACAAAGCTTTTCACTGTGCCTCAGTACATGTGACAATAAATTCAATTCAATTCTGAATGAAAGAGACTCAATTGATAGAGGCGGCTAGAATGATGAAAGGTTGGCTCAGAGTGCGCAGGAACAATCATTTACAGGTCTACATGTAGTAGGCATCAGGTTAGAGATGAGTGCAAGGACCTCCTAGCTGAAAACGGGGGAACTTGTTAACGCTTGGCTAACCGACACTGTCAGATGTATTGTCAGAGCTGGTGATGACACAGCAACCAATATCGAAGAATAGATCAAGACTGACACCAGGGGAATTCTTGACCCAGTGACAGTGAAGGAATGGTTAATATTTCCAATTCAGGATGGTGGTGCTATGAATGGGAATTGGCAGTGGTGCTGTTTCTTGTATCTGCTCTCCTTGTCCTTTTAAATCGGAGAGACCACCACTTTGGAGGATGCTGTCCTCGGAGCCTTCTCAGTTGTTGCAGTGTGTCTTGAAGATAATACATGTTTGTGGGTGTGGGCATTGGGAGTTAATTAATTTTAATGGTTTTAGGTGGCACGTCAATGCTTGCCACTTATCAGCCAAGCCCGAATCTTGTCCCTATCTTCTTACACGTGGAGTGGCAGATGGATTTTAATTTAGAGAGATGTGAGGTAATGCATTTTTGTAAGACAGACCAGAGCAGGATTGAGACAGTTGACTTAGGCCCCCTGGAGTTTAGTCTTGCGCAGAAAGACTTTGGGGTGCAGGTATGTAATTTCTCCAAAGTGGTGTCACGGGCAGACAACGTTGTGAAGAAGACATTAAGCGCACTTGCCTTCATTGGTCAGAGCGTTGAGTATTGGCGTTTGGATGTCATATTGAGACTGTACTGGATATTTGTAACGCCACATGTGGAGACTACAAAAAAGTCTTCTCACCCTTGCATAAGTAGTGTGTCATTAAACTGAAAATGATATAGAAAAGATTTACAAATTCATTACTTAGACTGGATGGTTAGAGTTATAAGGAGATGCTGAATAGGCATGGAAGTGTTTTTTCCCTCAGGTTTATAGAGATTTATAAAATCATGAGGGGCGTATAAGGTGTATAGCCAAGTTCTTCTACCCAGGATATAGGAGTCCAAATTTAGAGGTTGCAGGTTTAAGATGAGAGGGGAAAGATTTAAAGGGGATCTGAGGGTGGTGTGCAGAGATAACAAGCTGTTCAAGGAAGTGGTAGAGTGGATTACAATTACAACCATTTGAGAGATGTTTGGTTAGGTACGTGAATATGAAATGTTGAGGGACATGGGCCAAATGCATGTCAATGGGACGAGTTCAGTTTATGAAACTCGGTCAGTACGGACGTGTTGGCCCGAAGATTCTGTTTTGTGTTGTACAACTCTATGTCTGCTTCAGATTCTGTGCAGTTGTGAAAGGCACTGAACATTGCACAGTTGGCAAGGAACATCTCCAGTTTTCACCTCACTGTGGTGAGCAGGTAGTGATGAAAATGCTGAAGCTGCTGGATAATGATGAATCAATATTTTGTCCAATCGATTGCACAGAATTCTGAAGTTAGAGATTTGACTCTGTCCTGATTGCTGACTGAAACTCCTGGTCTACTGCACGCTAAAACTAACTATGATGTTCTAGTTCTTAGTGTGACTGAGGAGCATGGCCATAAACTGCAGGAGGATATCAGCAGGGCCAATGAGATAGGCAGAGCTGGTAGTGGAAACCTACCCAGAAAAGTGTACTTTGTGGGACAAGGGTGACAAGGGAAGTTTTTTCAGTTGCAGTATTGAATAATGCAGCAATACGAATGATCAATCTCATAATGGATGATCCTTTGGGAAATAGTGATCATTATACAGTGGCTAGGCCAGACCGACTCAAAACATTTCACGACAGTAGCTCAGATGCTAAGTTTGTTAGTTGTTTTAAATAGGTGTAACACAGATATTCCAGGAGGGATAAAGCTGGTCAAGCCACTTGGTTTTAAACAAAACAGAACTGATTTACAAGGTTACCGAATGAATCACAAATAAAAGAGAACAGAATACAGAATAACTTAACTTCCCTGAAAACCCAACAGATTATCCCAACTTAGTGAATTTGATCCAAATACTTGCAACAATCCCCATAAGCCCTCCTTGACACTAATGGTAAAATAAAACACAGGGTCCGACAGGAGAGATGTCACAGAGAGAGGAGGATCAGTCTGGACTCTCTTCTGACTGTTTTCACTTAATAGCTTGACCAACGAAAAGCTGAGCTGGGAGAACTGGCCACTCCCCTTTCATTGTACAAGAATTATTTTAAAACTTTTGCCTGAGGCTGCATCTGTTTGCTATAATCAAATTGGCCCTAAATCCCTTCAACACCAGACGTTTCGGCACCTGTGCTTTTGCAACTTCTCTGAAAAATAAATCCGAGGACAACATAACCCTGTCAAAGGAGCAGCATCGTTCCAGATTCCATTTAAGCTTGAGAGAGAGATAACGAGTTCTAAACTCGTTCCCCTTGAATTTAAACAAAGCCAAGTATTGATGTAAGAAGGAAACTGAATGGTTTAGGAGTTACCCCGAAGGCAATGAAAGCAAATAAACCTTGGAAAATATTTAAATAAATAAGTCATAACACAGCAACATGGAAATAAGAGTTGGAAGTGACTGTCCTTGACATCAAGGACACATTTGACCAAGTCTGATATCAAGGAACCTGAGCTAAATTTGACTAAGTTGGTCTCAGAGGGGAAAGTCCTCTGCTGGTTGGAGGCCTATCTGGCAAGTAGGAAAACGATTGTGGTTGTAGGAGGTCAGTCATTTCAGCTTTCCTCTGCAGGAGTTCCTCAGGACAGGCCCAACACCCTCTACCTACTGCATCAACGACCTCCCCTCAATCAATAGATCAGAAGCCATTGAGTCATAGAGTCAGAGATTCATACAGCATGGAAACAGACCAGTCCATGCCCACCATGACCCCAAACTAAACTAATCCTACTTCCCTACACTTGGCTGTTATTTCTTGTGCATTTACTTATCTAAATGTCTTTCAACTGTACTTTTATCCACCACTTCCTTGGGAAGTTCATTCCACACATGAGCCACTCTCTGTGGAAAAAAGGCCCTCATGTCTTTTACAAATTATTCTCCCCTCAAGTTAAGAATATGCCTCCTAGCCTTGAAATTGCCCTCAGGAAAAGACACATGCCACTCTCCTTATCTATACCCTTCATGATTTTATAGAATTCTATGAGGTCGCTTCTCAACATCCTGTGCTCCAGTGAAAATGTTCCAGCCTATTCAGCATCTCCCCATAACTCACCCTGCATTCCTGGCAACATCCTGGTAAATCTCTTCTGGACCCCTCCAGCTTAATGATATCCCGCCTGTAACAAGGCGTCGAGAGCTGGACACAGTACTCCAAAATGGCATCTCGCCAACATCCTGTTCAAGCTCAGTAGGAGGTCCCAATTCCTCTATTCAAAGATCTGAGCAATGAACGCAAGTTTGCTAAAGGCCTTGTATGTGTGATGCAAACTTTAAAGAATTATGTACCCAAATCCCTCATTCTCTCTTTTCTACAACATGAGCCAACACCCTACTTTTAATTGTATAAGTGATGTCCTTACTTGTTTTATCAAAATCCAATACTTCACATTTATCCAAATTAAACTCCATCTTCAGCCCATTGATCTAATTGATCAAGGTCTCTTTGTAAGCTCAGATGACCTTCTTCACTGTCAATTATACCATTAAATTGGAAGTCATACAAAAGCTTTTGAACCATGTTTTTTACATCTACATCTACATTTTTTATTATAAATGGAAATCTTTATAAATGACAAACAAAAGTGGACTCTGTACCGTACCCTATCAGGGTGCTCAATATTCAGTACCATTCATGACTCTTTAGTTACTGAAGCAGCTCATGTTGAAATGCAATAAGATATAGACGATACCCAGGCTTAGGATGACAACTAGCAAGTAATCGTTGTGGAGAAAGTGAGGACTGCAGATGCTGGAGACCAGAGTTGAAAAGTGTGGTGCTGGAAAAGCGCAGCAGGTCAGGCAGCATCCGAGGAGCAGGAGAATCGATGAAAAATGGCTTATGCCCGAAACGTCGATTCTCCTGCTCCTCGGATGCTGCCTGGCCTGCTGCGGTTTTCCAGCACCACACTTTTCAAGTAATCGTTGTGCCAGACAAATGCCAGGCAATGATCATCTCCAGTAAGCAAGTATCTTGCCAATCCCTTTGACATTCAATAGCATTACCATCACTACAATCCCACGATCAATATCCTAGGGATTACCATTGACCAGAAGTTCAGCTGGACTCACCATATACACACCTAAACTGGTTTCAAGAGAGGGTCAGAGGCTAGAAATCATGTGGGGAACAACTCACCTCCTGAATCCTCAAAGCCTGCTTACCATCTACAAAGCAGAAGTCTGGGGTATGACAAAGTTCTGCCCACTTGCCTGAGAGAGTGAGTATAGCTCCAGCAACACTCACTCAGAACAAAGCAGCCCTCTTGACTGGCATCACATTCGCAAGTATCCACTCTCTCTGCCACTGACACTCAGTAGCAACAGTGCATGCGACCTATAAGATGCACTGCAGGAATTCGCCAAAGATCCTTAAATAGCATCATCCAAATACACAAACTCTTCCCTCTGGAAGGACAAGAACAGCAGATACATGGGAACACCACCCCTTGAAAATTCACTTTCAAGCCACTCACCATATTAACTGGAAAATATATCACCATTCCTTCAGTGTTGATGGTCAAATACTTGGAACTCCCTCCTTAAAAGCTTTGTGAGTGTCTCTACACCCCAGGGACTGCAATGGTTTGAGCAGGCAGTTTACCACCACCAATTCCAGAGCATTTATGGATCGACAAGAAATGCTGGGCTAGTTATGCCCACCCTCATACCAGGAACAACTACACAACAAAATTCACCTGAAGAGGATATAACATTTAATCTGACAATCAGAACCTCAGACATCCTGCCCTGCTGTACTGCAGTTCCACCTTTGACCATTAGGTTGAAATCTAAGTGGGGGACTTAATCCTATGAGGCAAAAACAATGACTGCAGATGCTGGAAACCAGATTCTGGATCAGTGGTGCTGGAAGAGCACAGCAATTCAGGCAGCATCCGAGGACAGACAAAATCGACGTTTCGGGCAAAAGCCCTTCAACAGGAATAAAGGCAGAGAGCCCCGAAACGTCGATTTTGCCTGTCCTCGGATGCTGCCTGAATTGCTGTGCTCTTCCAG
>NW_025213415.1:7898-17665 GCF_004010195.1 Chiloscyllium plagiosum | reverse complement strand
AGATGCGTTGGAGGGCATCTTTAACCACGTGGGAAGGGAAATTGCGGTCTCTAAAGAAGGAGGCCATCTGGTGTGTTCTATGGTGGAACTGCTCCTCCTGGGAGCAGATACGGCGGAGGCGGAGGAATTGGGAATACGGGATGACTGTGTGACTCAGAGGTGACAGAATGGGATCAGCCATCGCTGTGTTTTATTTTCAGCAATTTTCTGAGAGCAAGGGGGAGATTCAGAGTGAGAAATCAAACCATTTTATCCAGCATCACTCTGAGAGCTAAAAGCCCCGGTCATGGTCAGAATTTGATGATTATTTTGTGTTGAATGTGTCTGATGCTGACATACCGATTGGGAAACTTTTAACCGAAAGGGCGGTGGATGCTGCTATAACAGCAAGTGTCCAAAGAACAGATATCTGGAAAGGAGAGACTTGTCTGCAGCAATGAGAGATTGAACCTGTTGATGTTTGGACGAGCTGTGTCGTACGCAATGTGCTCAAACGGTCCCGCCTCTGCGCTGCAATTTCGACAAATCTGCGAATTTGTACCGGAAAGTATTAAATTTAAAAATCCTGGATCCGTATAGCCACGAAGCGTGTCTTATGTCAGTGCGTGGAAGGAACAACTGAAAATGATTCATCTGGAATCTTGCAACTTGAATGGTGTTCAGTTGGCTGGATACCAGCAGTCTCAGTTCAATTCCCACAACCAGCTGAGATTACCATGAAAGACTTCTACTCCTCAATCTCTTCCCTCGCCTGAGGTGCAGTGACCCTCAATTCAAACTCACAACCAGTGGTATCTCTCTCTGTGATGAGAGAGGGGCAGTACTGTTGACATCACCATGATTTGAACGGTCCATTTCATGGTACACTTATTTTGATGGTCGTGAGCTGAAACTCTTTGACAAGATGCAGTAATTTATGTATAACCAAGCAAAAACTTCAATCATTTTTATTGGAAAGAAATTAAAAACACCAAAGTTCTTAGCAAAAGTGGTGCAGCAGGAAGATATGGGGGGGGGGGGAGGTAAATGTGACAGGCAGGGTTGTTTTACTGTCTGTGTCCCAGGAATTCCAGGTTCAAGACCCACTCTGGCAACTGATGACTGAGGATGGTGAGCCCTGAAGGTATTCAGAAAAGTGGAATGTCAGTGTGTACACCCTTACAATAAGTGCCACCAGCACTCAGTCAGAATAGGAGCTTCTCCCTTGTGAGCTGGAGCCTCATTTACCGCTGTCCATTGCTCCAGCAAACAAAATGCCTGGGAAAGGACTACACAAGTCAAAACCAGAAAGCGCTGGAGATTCTCAGAACTCTTCTGACCAAGGCCCACCAGACTGGAAACATTGACGCTGTTTTTCCCTCTCTCTCTCTCTCATCTCTCAGGATGCTGAGTTTCTCCTGCACTTTCTGCTTCTGCCTCAGATCTCCAGCATCCATATTTGCGATTCCCATAAACAAGTTTGTGTTCTCATAGTTACTGGGACCCACCGAGCCCACAGCAACATGACATGACATGAATTCCAGTTTGAAGAAACAATGTCCTGCCAGTCAAGCCAATTGCGGCTTTGCATCCTCGATAGAACTGCTTGGCACAGGGCAAGTGAGCTGTGACATTAACTTGCCGGACGGTCAGACCGGGGAGCATTAGAACTCGGAGCAGGGAGTAGACCATTCAGCCCCTCGGGTCTCATCCACCCATTTGATACGAATGCGGCTGATCTCATCTCGACCTCAACTCCACTTTCCTGCACCCTGCCCATAATGTTTCAACCTATTGCTAATTAAAAATCTGTTTATCTCCTCCTTAAATTGCCGCAGTGTCCCAGCATCCACCACACTCTTGGGAAGTGAACTCCACGGATTCAAGGCTCAGAGATAAGTAATTTCTCCTCACCCCAGTTTTACGTCTGTTACTCCCTTACTCTAAAATGATGATCTCGTTCTACGTTGCCCAACATGAGGAAACATCTTCTCTGTGTCCACTTTGTCCATCCCCTCGCGCATCTGATATTCCTCGATCAGATCTCCACTAGTTCTTCTAAACTCAAGCAAGTATGGACCTAAACTGCTCAATCTCTCTTCATAAGATAAACCCCTCATCTCTGGAGTCAATCCAGTGGGCCTCCTCTGAACCACCTCCAATACAACTCCATCCCTACTCAAGTAACACACTCAAAAGTGTACACAATACTCCAAGGGCAGTCTCGCTAATGTCTTGTGGTTGTTGTTATTCCTTCAGCAGCAACTTCCAAAATTCCACTCGCTTCCCCTATTCCTGGAAGGAGAGATGCTCCGAGCAGGCACTCGTCTGTGTCCCGTTGAGCTACAGTTTCAAGTGGAACAGATTCAGTGCCTCCTTAGTCACGGTCTGTGGAAAAGGCAGGAAGAAAGGGTAGATCTTCTCTCTGAACTGACCCGTTGCGGTGCAGAGGTGTGTCATGTCATCGCCATTATAAAAGGACACCTGCCCTCTCTGGTGGTCCACGCAGACTCCCACCCTCCTCAGATTTACGTCAAAACCGCACGTGTGCTCGGGACCGTAGACACTTCCATTCCACTTTCTCAAGGTCCAGAAGCCATTTGAGGGCGTCAGCGGGACTGCATCGTGCCTGTTCACGGACTCCTTCACCACGCCAACGATCCACTCGTCCATTCTCTCCACGTTGACCTCCCAGTAGTGCTTGCCCGAAGTGAAGCCTTCCCGCGTGACAACACAGCCATAATTACTGAACTGCTTCCGACTGTGTGGCACTGCGGGGTAGGTCCTCCGGCCGTATGGCCAGTCTTTCAGCTTGAAGCGGCCCTTCACTGTCGTCTGGTCCTTGGAGAGGACAAGGTCCAAGCTCGCTGACTCCGGGTCCAATGTCAAAGGGGCAGGAACTGCAATCGAAAGAGAAACAGATTACCTTCAAGGTGCAATCAAAGCATGAACGGACTAGATACATCTCAAGAGTTCATCCGAAGCTGCGAGTCGGCAAAAGGGTTAACAGGAATGTCAGAGCCATTTTAGATGTTTTTATAGACCTGTATCTTTTAACTTTCTGTATTTTTCAGTTGCAGATGGAAATGGGAAAAGGACTATTTTGTTAACCAAAAATTGTTGAAGGAATGGCTGCCTATATAAAAAAGCCAATTGCTGAGACACTCATTGTGAGTCATGTTTACACTGCTGCTTTGTCCAAGCAGTACGGGGTGGGGGTGAATCTAATTTCATTAGGCTGCCTGTACAAAGTAAAGTTGGGCCAGCAACAAGTTGCTGATTGGTTCATGAGGTTGTGACCAATTCTGATGACAAAGGCCACCAGCCTGAGAACAACCCTCTGATTGGCTCCTGAGTAGCTGGACAAGCTTGTAGGTGAGAACACTACTGGAAGGAGCCTTCAAATTGCTGCAAGAGGCAGACGGTGTGTGAAATAATTCCACAAGAGGCTGGTATCCCATCACCAAGTCATCCTTTATTTACCTGTGGAGAGTCCTTGACACTGATCCAGCTCCCTCAGAGCTAGCTCTCAGAGTGAACAGAATCCCTGACATTCCCATCCACCAGGGCTCCCTGATTAACAGCCCCAATCAGGGAACTCATATTCTATGAAGTCCACCGGGCTGACCTCATTACCATCTCTACATGCCTCCCCCTCTAACTCAGAGATAGGCCATTCCTTTTTTTACTGTAGCTCCTCCTGGAGTATTTAAGCATTGGGCCAGGTTCTGCCAAATCGGCCCCTGATATGGGCAGCATGTAAAGCACAGTAGCTCACCTCTTGCACCCGGAGCATCTTGAAAGTAGTTAAGTTCCCCTTCAAGTGGCAAGGGCACTGAGATGGTGACCTTCGCTGTGTTCATCTCAGATTTTGAGGTGTGACAATTCTTGGCAGAGAGTGAGAACCCATGGGTTCCAGAACACGCAGAGAGATGGTCGAGGAGCCGGGCACATTTAACTTCCACACCATTTGAGAGTTCACAGATTCTATATGGTTTAGGACCATCACACCTACCTGAACTGTACACGTCACTGGACCTGACCTAGCGTCGACCACACCTCTTACCCATGAACGGCCATTACAAAGGTTTCGACCCCAAACATCATCCCCTGAAGTAAACTGTCTCTTACTTAGAGGAGTCTTGTGTACAACATTGTCATTGCAGATGCCATTCACCATCACCACCCCCCCCTCCCCCCCACCGGTGCAGAGTTTTCTCCCCATTAACAACCCTGCTGGAGCTGTCCCTGTGCTTGCATGAGGGTGAGGTTGGTACAATTGCAACATTTAAGAGGCATCTGGATGGGTATATGAATAGGAAGGGTTTGGAGGGAAATGGGACTAGATTGGGTTGGGATATCTGGTTGGCATGGACGGGTTGGACAGAAGGGTCTGTTTCCATGCTGTACATCTCTATGACTGGGACAGTTTGGTATCTCATGAAGCTGGAGGCTCTTTCTTTAAGCCTGCCTTCAAAGTTTGGGCTGCTCTTTCTGCCAGACTGTTGGACATTGGAAGGCATGGAGCTGACCTTAAAAGTTGAATACCATTTGGCTTTAGGAAATTCCCTGCTGGTTAAACGATAGCCCGTTATCTGTGTTTGACACTACCGGTAGGGGGAGGCGGGGGAGGGGGGGGTCTGTGTATTACGAAAAGATGCGAGTAGATTTTCTATTGCTGCCTCTGTGTCTGACGGATGAACTCAATGTGTGTCCAGCCACTTTGTGAGGCCATCCACAATGACCGAGAACATTGAGCCCATAAAGAGTGGCCAGAGTCGATGCGTAACAGGGTGCAGGATTTACCCGGCCATTCCCTAACAATGTGGTGGAGCTGCAGGCCTCATTGTCCTTGTTGGCACTCCCGCTCCCAGGATGCCACTTGCTCAATCCCAAAGTAACAGAATGATGCCAGAAATGCTTATCCCCCAACACAAGGACGACCGCTCCGAGTGAATTTCATCTGGAGTGTGTTTTTCTCTCTTTGCCAATGAAGTACTAACTCCGCAGAGGCAGGTATCCCATCACCAGGTTACCTTTTAGGTACATGTGGACCCGCCCCCAGAGTGAACAGAACCTCTTACCCTCCAGTCTAGATCTGTCAGCCAGGGCTCCCTGATTGCACCAGGTAAAGGCCCCCGATCAGGGAACACATTCTCGATAAGGTCCACTGAGCTGACCATGTTACAATCACAACCGTATAATCTTCCTCTCCAGTGAAATGTCTAATGTAGGAAGGAAGTCAGTTTATTTTGCCTCACTGGTTACCAGAATATAACCAATAAGTCAGTGATTCGGCAGTTTGGGTGTGCCTCTTGTGAAGAAGTGGAAAGATTTGGAGGAGAGAAGTTGAAGAGCAGACAATCCTGGCCGCCTCAAGGATCACCTCAGTGAACAGGCATCGCTGAATTGCTTCCCCCAGTTATTTTTCCCTGCACCCCATAGTGCCAATGTTTCTTTGCTCTATCTGTGTATTTAGGAGAGTTTATACAGGATGGGTTGGAGTTTTTATGGAATCCCTAGTGTGGAAACGGGCCTTTCGGTCCAACAGGTCCACACTGACCCTCCGAAGAGTAACCCACCCAGATCCATTCCCTTACTCTGTTATCGTACAGTTACACCTTACCAAGGCACCTAACCTACACGTCCCTGGGCACTATGGGGCAAGTTAACATGGCCAATTCACTTTTACCTGCACATCTTTGGATTGTGGGAGGAAACCAGAGCACCTGGAGGAAACCCACACAGATGCGGAGAGGATGTGCAAACTCCACATAGACAATGGTCCGAGGGTGGAGTTGAACCCAGGTCCCAGCCGCTGTGAGGCAGCAGTGCTAACCACTGAGCCACCATGCCACACTTGTTTTTAATAGGATCCCTACAGAATGGAAACAGGCCCAACAAGTCCACACCGGCCCTGTGAAGAGTGTCCCACCCAGACCTATTCTCCTACCCTATTACTCTACGTTTCCCATGATTAATGCCCTAACCTACACATCCCTGAACACTGGGCAATTTAACGCGGCCAATTCACCTACCTAGTTTTAACAACTAGAGATATGTCAACAGATTACAATTGTTAACCTGTGGTTAGAATCTCTGATCTCCAACATCTGCGATCCTCACTTTCTCCTTGTGATTCGAATCTACTTATCTGGAGCGAATAGTAATCCTTGTGACTACATAAAGTCACAGAAATGTACGGCACGGAACAAGACCCTTCGGTCCAAATCGTCCATGCCGACCAGATATCCGTAATTAATCTGCCAGCAGTCCAATATGCAAGCATTTGGCCCATATCCCTCTAAACCTTTCCTATTCATGTACCCATCCAGATGCCGTTTAAATGCTGTAATTGTACCAGCCTCCACCACTTCCTCTGGTAGCTCATTCCACACATGCACCATCCTCTGCGTGAAAAAGCTGCCCCTTGGGTCCCTTTTATATCTTTCCCCTCTCACCCTAAACCTCTGCCATCTAGTTCTGGACTCTCCCACCCCAGGGAAAAATCCTTGTCCATTAATCCTGTCCATGCCCCCTCATGATTTTATAAACCTCTAATAAGGTCACCCCTCAGCCTCCAACGCTCCAGGGAAAACAACCCCAGCCTGTTCAGCCTCTTTGCTGAGCGTATGGTGCTGGAAAAGCACAGCAGGTCAGGCAGCTCTGAGGAGCAGGAGAGTCGACGTTCGGGCAAAAGCCCTTCATCAGGAATTCAGCCTCCTAGCCGAGTTCTGGAATCCCCCATCCTCGGCAAAAGAATCTTTTAGCCTTTGACCATCCATCAGTCAACTTGAGGACTTTGTGACTTTGACAAAGTTTTTAATTTGGTGATGAATCTGGGAATAGTCAGGCTTGATTTTCACTATGCTACCCCTCCACACGCCACTCCACCCCTACCCCACCGTGAGGGTGACAAATAAATGACAAATCTTCATGGGAATGGAATGTGGAGTTGCAGGTGGGCGCAGAGTTATTTTGGTTTACACTTTAATCAGAACTGAGGTAAAGTTAGTTCTCAAAGTGCTTTTCTTGTGAGAGGTTAATGCAATTGGGAGGGGATTATAGGAATGAGAGGAAAAAGAGCAAGAGAAGAGCGAGGGGCAAGAGGGAAGAGATTAATACCTGGGTTTATAATGTTGAGCATCTGTTTCCATACTGTGTACTGCAGAGGTCCATTAAACTCCCCCAGATTCAGCTCAGGTATCTTTGGAAGAGGTTCTGTCTCGAAGTCACATCTGGAGACCAAACAGAGGTTTATCAATAAAAACCAAAAAGACCTCAGCTCAACAACACAAAACACTTGATGAGCTTTGACCATGTTGGGATAAAATGGGTTTCGTGAGCCAGGTGGGGAAGAAGTGATTCACAATGTATATTACACCTCAGCAAACTACTACCTCAATGACACTCTCAAATGTATTCCTTTGATGATAATCAATCAGACAAACTTCAGTTGATAAAAAAGAGGCATGAATTGTTTATTGAAAGTGTTTCTATTAATGCTGGGAAATTGGTTAATATATACTGCTGTTTTCGATGATGTGACCCAGCTCCATTCTCATTCACACCATTCCAACCTTAGGGTTCAAGGGAAGAATGCTCCAGCCCATCCCATCATCAATTATTAAGCATTAAGCCAAAGAGAGCAGGGAACACCTTATGCTATGCCTAACTATGTGCTGTCCCTGTCCCTGGGAGTGTTTGATGGGGACAGTGTAGAGGCAGCTTTACTCTGTACCTAACCGCGTGCTGTCCCTGTCCTGGGAGTGTTTGATGGGGACAGTGTAGAGGGAGCTTTACTCTGTCTCTAACCCCATGCTGTCCCTGTCCTGGGAGTGTTTGATGGGGGACAATGTAGAGGGAGCTTTACTCTGTATCTAACCCAGTGCTGTCTCTGTCCTGGGAGTGTTTGATGATGGGACAGTGTAGAGGAAGCTTTACTCTATATCTAACCTCGTGCTGTCCCTGTCAAGGGAGTGTTTCATGGGGACAGCTTAGAGAGAGCTTTACTCTGTATCTAACCCAGTGCTGTCCCTGTCCTGGGAGTGTTTGATGGGGAACAGTGTAGAGGGAGGTTTACTGTGTATCTAATCCCGTGCTGTCCCTGTCCTGGGAGTGTTTGATGGGGACAGTGTAGAGAGAGACTTACACTGTGTCTAATCCTGCGCTATCCCTGTCCTGGGAGTGTTGTCCAGGACAGGGCAGAGGGAGCTTTACTCTGTATCTAACACCATCCTGTCCAACTTCTGGGAGTGTTTGATGGGGAACAGTGTAGAGGGAGCTTTACCCTATATCATTAAACCTGTGCTATCCCTGGCTTGGGAGTATTTGATGGGGGACAGTGTAGAGGGAACTTTACTCTGTATCTAATTCCATGCTGTCCCTGCCCTGGGAGTGTTTGATGGGCACAGTGTAGAGAGAGCTTTACTCTGTATCTAACCCGTGCTGTCCCTGTCCTGGGAGTGTTTGATGTGGGCAGTGTAGAGGGAGCTTTACTCTGTATCTAACCCTGTGCTGTCCCTGTCCTGGGAGTGTTTGATGAGGACAGTGTAGAGGGAGCTTTACTCTCTATTGAACCCATTCCGTGGCCTGTTCAGCAGATATCAGGAGTGCCCTGTTGAAGGGGAATTTTGTGGGATGAGGGAAATATGAATTAACTGATGTCTTACGTACCTCTGAAGAATGCCTTTGATCTCCTGAAAAAGAAAATGAGGAATACTGATTTTAAAAAGGTGAAATCATTGTGCAGCTTACTAACATAATGTGTAATATGGAAACATTCTGAAATTAGGGACACGTTATCCAAGGTTCATGCAGTCCCATCACTCCATTCCACCTGTTAACAGTGTTAGATCAGTTAATTGGATGAATCCACAAGTTCTTCAATGTACAGTTGTTTCATGCACTGCCAGACACTCTATAAACCCCTCATAAACTTATCAACCTTGAATCAATCTCCCCTTACCTTCCTCCATCCCAAAGGAACATACCCTGACACAATGAAATCATTCCTCTGCTTAAATGTTACTTTTCCAGAAGTGCTTTTTTTTTAACTGGGAATGCCCCCCCACCCCCACCCCTCAATCTGGGTCAGTATTTATTGTCCATCCTTAACTGTCCTTTGTCTGAGTACCTTGCTAAGGCCATTTCTGAGATTAGTTAAGAGCCAACCCCGTTTTAATGGGTCTTGCCTGACCAGATTTCCTCCCTTAAAGGGGATTAGCAATCCAAGAGCTTTTATTCAAAAATGGCAATTGTCACCATTAGGTTTGCTTTTAACTCTTCTTTTAGAGTCATAGAGATGTACAGCTCGGAAACAGACCCTTCGGTCCAACCCGTCCATGCCGACCAGATATCCCAACCCAATCTAGTCCCACCTGCCAGCACCCGGCCCATATCCCTCCAAACCTTTCCTATTCATGTACCCATCCAAATGCCTCTTAAATGTTGCAATTGTACCAGCCTCCACCACACGTACCACCCTCTGCGTGAAAAAGTTGCCCCTTAGGTCCCTTTTATATCTTTCCCCTCTCACCCTAAACCTATGCCCTCTAGTTCTGGACTCCGCGGCCTCAGGGAAAAGACTTTGTCTATTTATCCTATCCATGCCTCTCAATTTTGTCAACTTCTATAAGGTCACCCCTCAGCCTCCGACGCTCCAGGGAAAACAGCCCCAGCCTGTTCAGCCTCTCCCAAAAGCTCAAGTCCTCCAAACCTGGCAACATCCTTGTAAATCTTTTCTGAACCCTTTCAAGTTTCACAACATCTTTCCGATAGGAAGGAGA
>NW_025213415.1:3538-7425 GCF_004010195.1 Chiloscyllium plagiosum | reverse complement strand
GGTTAGGGTGGATTGGCCATGCTAAATTACCCATAGTGCCCAGGGGTGTGTATGTTAGGGTGGATTGGCCGTGCTAAATTGTCCCATATTGTTCAGGGATGTGTAGGTTAGGGTGGTTTGGCCGTGCTAAATTGTCCCATAGTGTTCAGGGATGTGTAAGTTAGGGTGGATTGGCGGTGCTAAATTGTCCCATAGTGTTCAGGGATGTGTAAGTTAGGGTGGATTGGCGGTGCTAAATTGTCCCATAGTGTTCAGGGATGTGCAGGTTAGGGTGGATTGGCCATGCTAAATTGTCCCATAGTGTTCTGGGATGTGCAGGTAAGGGTAGATTGGCCATGCTAAATTGTCCCATAGTGTTCAGGGATGTGTAGATTAGGGTGGATCGGCCGTGCTAAATTTCCCCATCGTGTTCAGGGATGTGTAGGTTAGGGTGGATTTGCCGTGCTAAATATTCCCATAGTGTTCAGGGCTGTGTAGGTTAGGTGCTTTGGTAAGGCGTAAATGTAGGATAATAGGGTAGGGGAAGTGGGTTTGGGTGGGATACTCTTCGGAGAGTCGCTGTGGATTTGTTGAGCCGAAGGGCCTGTTTCCACACTGTTGGGATTCTATTCTATGTTCTATTCTATTTTGACATCTGGCAAGTGTTTACGTACAGTTCTGGTACAATACACCAGGCTGCTATGCTAATAAAAGTAATTTTCTCGCTTGTGCTTTTAACCATCTTCCTGTCCTGTTTTTGAATGTCCGTGGACATGCAACCTCCAATTGTGCGGCCTCCCTCAACTGATCTTCAGCATCAGTTCAAACAAAAATCAAATAAAACTGCGAAAGAGCAGCTGACTTCACTTGGAATGACCCCTGGCTGGAGGGGAACGTTACTGAGAGAGTGGGGACTTGGACTCAGCTTGGTTGCCGCAGTTCTCTCTCAGGCCAGTAGAGGGGTGTCTTTTGTTACATAAATAGTCCTCTGTTTGCAACTCTCTGGTCCAGGTTATGATCTGTTCTCTCCATGAGACAGACAGATCACTGGGTGTGAAGGGAACATCTGTAAACAGGACACAGGATCACAATCGCCGTGAGTGAATGCGAAGCCCCTCACCAACTCCACGTAAGCCCAGGAACGTAACACAAGCATCTCTGGATAGTTTGTGGTTTATGTTCATGAAGTAGACCGTTTGTCATGAGGGGCGTGGATAGGATAAATATACAAGGTCTTTTCCCTGGGGTGGGGGAGCCCAGAACTAGAGGGCACAGGTTTAGGGTGAGAGGGGAAAGATATAAAAGAGACCTAAGGGGCAACTTTTTCACGCAGAGGGTGGTACGTGTGTGGAATGAGCTGCCAGAGGATGTGGTGGAGGCTGGTACAATTACAGCAGTTAAAAGGCATGTGGATTGGTATATGAACAGGAAGGGTTTGGAGGGATATGGGCCAAGTGCTAGCAAATGGGACTAGACTTGGTTGGGATATCTGGTCAGCATGGATGAGTTGGACCGAAGGGTCTGTTTCTGTGCTGTACATCTCTATGACTCTATGATTCAGCCCTTCAATCTTGCTCTGCCGTTCCACAAGATCTGATCCATTTCTGCTTCCAATCCAGCATTCCCAGCAACTCACCATATCCTTGGATTCCCTCTGGCTTGCAGAGGAGTTTATCTGTGGGGCCTACCTTAATAATATTCCGAGGCAGAGACCTTGCTCAGCCTTCTGAGAGAGGAAGAGAAAGACCATCGATTCGCCTCAGTTCGGGTTTTAAAAAGGGGTGACTCTGAATTTTTATCACACTAACCACACCCCCACCTCCCCGTGCTGGACTGACCCACCAGAGGAATCATCCCCCCCATGGCCACTTCGGTGACACACGTCAGTCAAGCCCTTCCCTGTTTTTCTGAATTCCATGGGAAGCTAGCCCAGCCTTTCCAACCTACCCTCATGAGATGACTTCAAATGGGTTGAGGGGGCTTTTTGGGTGGGATGCAGAGCCTTTCTGGATTGGTTGAAGGGGCTTTGTGTCCCCATACACCTCTATGACTGCAGGACCTTTAACCTGGTTTGCAAGCACCCTCTGTCAGCCTGAGCTCATCCAAAAACCCAATGTGTCCATAGGCTTCCCTCAGTGAGCCAGAGCCTCTGGCCTCCTTCAAATGCCGCCTGCCTGGGCTGTTCCTTATTTCCATCACTGAACCTTCCCTGAACCTCAGGAGATCATCCCTGTCTCAGGAAGTCCCTTCCAGCATATCTCCTTCACCACCATCGCCTGTCCTGCCCGCCACAGTGCGTCGAACTGACTGATATTCACTCCTATCACAGGAGTTGCGATGTTTTACTCTCAATAAAGTATTGGATCAATGTAATCATGTAAATCAAAAAGTGCTGACAAATTGAAACACCAACAAGCATCAGGAAATCATATTGTGAAATTTCAGTCATTTGAAAAGTCATGACAGGACAGAAAATGACCACGTAATTCCGATTTCCTGTGGAAATCTCCTTCCCTCTTCCATCCCTTCGCTATCCGGGCACAGATGTTGGGAACTGTGCAATAGAACTGGGCACAATTGAGTGGATGAGAAATCATGGACAGGAGAACGTGGTGGCACAGCATGTCCCCTATCTCCAGGATCGCTGGCATCCTATTCCACCCATCACAGGGTCCAGTTCAACTGAAACCAAAGGCAATTTTAACCTAAACCGAGCTCTGAGAAAGTGTGTGGATGGGGTTTCATTCTGGCATTCCCTGGGCTGGAGGGTAAGCATAAATCCAGCCTGCCCGCACGTCAGAGTAAACTATCCCTGTGGAGCCAAGTGTCAAGGGCAGCTCAGCGTTGAAATCCGGACCAGCGCCTTGCCTTCTCCTCCCTACCCCCAAACCCATTCAATTTCTGAGTCTATCCACAAACAAAGCAGAAGGCATGGGCGGCATGGTGGCACAGTGGTTAGCACTGCTGCCTCACAGCGCCAGAGACCCGGGTTCAATACCCGCCTCAGGCGACTGACTGTGTGGAGTTTGCACGTTCTCCCCGTGTCTGCGTGGGTTTCCTCCGGGTGCTCCGGTTTCCTCCCACAGTCCAAAGATGTGCAGGTCAGGTGAATTGGCCATGCTAAATTGCCCGTAGTGTTAGGTCAGGGGTAAATGTAGGGGTATGGGTGGGTTGCGCTTCGGCGGGGCGGTGTGGACTTGTTGGGCCGAAGGGCCTGTTTCCACACTGTAAGTAATCTAATCTAAATTTTCATTGTGCAGTGTTTGTGCAGAGGAGCTGCTGTTGCTGCACAATGCAGGCTGCTTTCCTAACCACAGTGATCTCAACTAACCATTTCGCTTCCCCTGTGTGTTGCGTCAGCAGCATCCTGCTCAAGGGTGTTGATAAACATCAGAAACCACAAAGACAATTCATACCATGTGCCGCTAATCTATCATGCTTGGAAATCAATCCAGTACTCAATTCATCAAACTACTGTACCAAGGGCCTGCTTAATCTGGTCCTGAGCAAACATTCGCAGGCACGTGGTTAGATACAGAGTAAAGCTCTCTCTACACTGTCCCCCATCAAACACTCCCAGGACAGGGACAGCACGGGGTTAGATACAGAGTAAAGCTCCCTCTATACTGTCCCCATTAAACACTCCCAGGACAGGGACAGCACGGGGTTAGATACAGAGTAAAGCTCCCTCTACACTGTCCCCCATCAAACACTCCCAGGACAGGGACAGCACAGGGTTAGATACAGAGTAAAGTTCCCTCTGCACTGTCCCCCATCAAACACTCCCAGGACAGGGACAGCACAGGGTTAGATACAGAGTAAAGTTCCCTCTACACTGTCCCCCATCAATCACTCCCAGGACAGGAACAGCACACGGTTAGATACAGAGTAACGCTCTCTCTACACTG